>NW_020824897.1:192500-337921 GCF_003285875.2 Drosophila novamexicana
GTCGAGCTTGGTCAAGATATCTTAAAAACAAAATGCTTTTTCATACAACAACTTAATTTCCGACCGATCCTTCCTATGGCAGCTATATGATAAGTGGTCCGAACTTAATATGGTTTTTCCTATATATGCGGAGTACAGTAAAGCTTATAAATGCCGAGATTGGTCAAGATATCTTGAAACACAAAATGTTTTTTCATACAACTTAGGTTTTACCGATCATTCCTATGGCAGCTATATGATATAGTAGTCCGATCTTAACATGATTTTGTTTATATACGCGGAGTATAGTAAAACTAATAAATGCCGAGTTTGGTCAAGATATCTTGAATAACATAATGTTTTTTCATACACCTAAGTTTTCAACCAATCGTTCCTGTGGCAGCTATATGATATATCTTAACATAATTTTGCCTATATATGAGGAGTATAATAAAACTAATATATTCCGAGTTTGGTCAAGATATCTTGAAAAAGAAAATGTTTTTTCATACAACTTCATTTTCGACAAATCGTTCCTAGGGCAGCTATATGATATAGTGGTCCGATCTGAACATGATTTTGCGTATATATAAAGAGCACAGTAAAACAAATAAAAGTCGAGTTTGGTCAAGATATCTAAAAAACAAAATTTTTTTTCTTACAACAACTTAATTTTTACCGATCGTTGCTATCGCAGCTATATGATATAGTAGTCCGATCTTAACATGATTTTGCCTATATATGAGAAGTATAATAAAACTAATATATTCCGAGTTTGGTCAAGATATCTTGAAAAAGAAAATGTTTTTTCATACAACTTCATTTTCGACCAATCGTTCCTGTGGCAGCTATATGATATATCTTAACATAATTTTGCCTATATATGAGGAGTATAGTAAAACTAATATATTCGGAGTTTGGTCAAGATATCTTGAAAAAGAAAATGTTTTTTCATACAACTTCATTTTCCACCAATCGTTCCTATGGCAGCTATATGATATAGTGGTCCGATCTGAACATGATTTTGCCTATATATAAAGAGCGCAGTAAAACAAATAAAAGTCGAGTTTGGTCAAGATATCTAAAAAACAAAAAGTTTTTTCATACAACAAGTATATTATTTTCTTAACATGATTTTGCCTATATATGAGGAGTATAGTTAAACTAATAAATGCCGAGATTGGTCAAGATATCTTGAAAAACAAAATGTTTTTTCATACAACAACTTAAGTTTCGACCGATCGTTCCTATGGCAGCTATATGATATAAAGGTCCGATCTTAATAGAATATTGCATATATCTAAGGAGTATAGTAAAACTAATAAATGCCGAGTTTGGTCATGATATCTTGAAAAACAAAATGTTTTTTCATACAACAACTTATTTCCCGACCGATCGTTTCTATGGCAGCTATAGGATATAGTGGTCCGATATTAATAGGATTTTACATATATTTGAGGAGAATAGTAAAACTAATAAATGTCGAGTTTGGTCAAGATATCTTAAAAACAAAATGCTTTTTCATACAACAACTTAATTTCAGACCGATCGTTCCTATGGCAACTATATGATATAGTAGTCCGATCTTAACATGATTTTGCCTATATACGCGGAGTATAGTAAAACTAATAAATGCCGAGTTTGGTTAAGATATCTTAAAAACAAAATGCTTTTTCATACAACTTAATTTTCGACCGATCGTTTCTATGGCAGCTATAGGATATAGTGGTCCGATATTAATAGGATTTTGCATATATATGAGGAGAATATTAATAGGATTTTGCATATATATGAGGAGAATAGTAAAAGTAATAAATGTCGAGTTTGGTCAAGATATCTTGAAAAACAAAATGTTTTTTCATACAACAACTTAATTTTTACAGTTCTTTCCTATGGCAGCTATATGATATAGTGGTCCGATATTAATAGGATTTTGCATATATATGAGGAGAATATTAATAGGATTTTGCATATATATGAGGAGAATAGTAAAAGTAATAAATGTCGAGTTTGGTCAAGATATCTTGAAAAACAAAATGTTTTTTCATACAACAACTTAATTTTTACAGTTCTTTCCTATGGCAGCTATATTATATAGTGGTGCGATCTTAACATTATTTTGCCTATATATGCGAAGTATAGTAAAACTCATAAACGCCGAGTTTGATCAAGATATGTTGAAAACAAAATGTTTTTGCATACAAAAATTTATTTTCGACCGATCGTTCCTATGGCAGCTATATGATATAGTGGTCCGATATTAATAGGATTTTGCATATATATGAGGAGAATATTAATAGGGTTTTGCATATATATGAGGAGAATAGTAAAAGTAATAAATGTCGAGTTTGGTCATGATATCTTGAAAAACAAAATGCTTTTTCATACAACAACTTAATTTCAGCCCGATCGTTCCTATGGCAACTATATGATATAGTAGTCCGATCTTAACATGATTTTGCCTATATACGCGGAGTATAGTAAAACTAATAAATGCCGAGTTTGGTTAAGTTATCCTAAAAACAAAATGCTTTTTCATACAACTTAATTTTCGACCGATCGTTTCTATGGCAGCTATAGGATATAGTGGTCCAATCTTAATAGGATTTTGCATATATACGCGGAGTATAGTAAAACTAATAAATGTCGAGTTTGGTCAAGATATCTTAAAAACAAAATGCTTTTTCATACAACAACTTAATTTCAGACCGATCGTTCCTATGGCAACTATATGATATAGTAGTCCGATCTTAACATGATTTTGCCTATATACGCGGAGTATAGTAAAACTAATAAATGCCGAGTTTGGTCAAGATATCTTAAAAACAAAATGCTTTTTCATACAACAACTTAATTTCCGAACGATCGTTTCTATGGCAGCTATAGGATATAGTGGTCCAATCTTAATAGGATTTTGCATATATACGCGGAGTATAGTAAAACTAATAAATGTCGAGCTTGGTCAAGATATCTTAAAAACAAAATGCTTTTTCATACAACAACTTAATTTCCGACCGATCCTTCCTATGGCAGCTATATGATAAGTGGTCCGAACTTAATATGGTTTTTCCTATGTATGCGGAGTACAGTAAAACTAATAAATGCCGAGATTGGTCAAGATATCTTGAAACACAAAATGTTTTTTCATACAACTTAGGTTTTACCGATCATTCCTATGGCAGCTATATGATATAGTAGTCCGATCTTAATAGAATTTTGCATATGTATGAGGAGCATAGTAAAACTAATAAATGCCGACTTTGGTCAAGATATCTTGATAGACAAAATGTATTTTCATACAAAAACTTAATTTTCGACCAATCGTTCCTATGGCAGCTATATGATATAGTGGTCCGATCTTAATATGATTTTGCCTATATATGAGGGGTATAGTAGAACTAATAAACGTAAAGTTTGTTCAAGATATCTAAAAAATAAAATGTTTTTTCATACAACTTAATTTTCGTCCGATCGTTCCTATGGCAGATATCTAAAAAACAAAATGTTTTTTCATACAACATTTTTTTTTCGGCCGATTGTTCCTATGGCAGCTATACGATATAGTGGTCCGATCTTAATAGGATTTTGCATATATATGAGGAGTATAGTAAAACTAATAAATGCCGAGTTTGGTCAAGATATCTTGAAAATCAAAATGTTTTTTCATACAACAACTTAAGTTTCGACCGATCGTTCCTATGGCACTTATATTATATAGTGGTCCGATCTTAATAGGATATTGCATATATATGAGGAGAATAGTAAAACTAATAAATGTCGAGTTTGGTCAAGATATCTAAAAAATAAAAATGTTGTTTCATACAACTTAATTTTCGACCGATCGTTCCTATGGCAGCTATATGATATAAAGGTCCGATCTTAATAGGATATTGCATATATCTGAGGAGTATAGTAAAACTAATAAATGCCGAGTTTGGTCATGATATCTTGAAAAACAAAATGTTTTTTCATACAACAACTCATTTCCCGACCGATCGTTTCTATGGCAGCTATAGGATATAGTGGTCCGATATTAATAGGATTTTACATATATATGAGGAGAATAGTAAAACTAATAAATGTCGAGTTTGGTCAAGATATCTTAAAAACAAAATGCTTTTTCATACAACAACTTAATTTCAGACCGATCGTTCCTATGGCAACTATATGATATAGTAGTCCGATCTTAACATGATTTTGCCTATATACGCGGAGTATAGTAAAACTAATAAATGCCGAGTTTGGTCAAGATATCTTAAAAACAAAATGCTTTTTCATACAACAACTTAATTTCCGAACGATCGTTTCTATGGCAGCTATAGGATATAGTGGTCCAATCTTAATAGGATTTTGCATATATACGCGGAGTATAGTAAAACTAATAAATGTCGAGCTTGGTCAAGATATCTTAAAAACAAAATGCTTTTTCATACAACAACTTAATTTCCGACCGATCCTTCCTATGGCAGCTATATGATAAGTGGTCCGAACTTAATATGGTTTTTCCTATGTATGCGGATAACAGTAAAACTAATAAATGCCGAGATTGGTCAAGATATCTTGAAACACAAAATGTTTTTTCATACAACTTAGTTTTTACCGATCATTCCTATGGCAGCTATATGATATAGTAGTCCGATCTTAACATGATTTTGTCTATATACGCGGAGTATAGTAAAACTAATAAATGCCGAGTTTGGTCATGATATCTTGAAAAACAAAATGTTTTTTCATACAACAACTCATTTCCCGACCGATCGTTTCTATGGCAGCTATAGGATATAGTGGTCCGATATTAATAGGATTTTACATATATATGAGGAGAATAGTAAAACTAATAAATGTCGAGTTTGGTCAAGATATCTTAAAAACAAAATGCTTTTTCATACAACAACTTAATTTCCGACCGATCCTTCCTATGGCACCTATATGATAAGTGGTCCGAACTTAATATGGTTTTTCCTATGTATGCGGATAACAGTAAAACTAATAAATGCCGAGATTGGTCAAGATATCTTGAAACACAAAATGTTTTTCATACAACTTAGTTTTTACCGATCGTTCCTATGGCAGCTATAGTGGTCCGCTCTTAATAGGACTTTGCATATGTGTGAGGAGCATAGTAAAACTAATAAATGCCGAGTTTGGTCAAGATATCTTGATAGACAAAATGTATTTTCATACAAAAACTTAATTTTCGACCGATCGTTCCTATGGCAGCTGTATGATATAGTAGTCCGATCTTAATATGATTTTGCCTATATATGAGGGGTATAGTAGAACTAATAAACGTAGAGTTTGGTCAAGATATCTAATAAACAAAATGTTTTTTCATACAACATTTTTTTTTTCTGCCGATCGTTCCTATGCCACTTATATTATATAGTGGTCCGATCTTAATAGGATATTGCATATATATGAGGAGTATAGTAAAACTAATAAATGTCGAGTTTGGTCAAGATATCTAAAAAATAAAAATGTTTTTTCATACAACAACTTAATTTCCGACCGATCGTTTTTATGGCAGCTATAGGATTTAGTGGTCCGATCTTAATAGAATTTTGCATATATACGCCGAGTATAGTAAAACTAATAAACGCCGAGTTTGGTCAAAATATGTTGAAACCAAAATGTTTTTGCATACAACAATTTATTTTCGACCGATCGTTCCTATGGCAGCTATATGATATAGTGGTCCGATCTTAAAAGGCTTTTGCATATATATGAGGAGTATGGTTAAACTAATAAATGCCGAGATTGGTCAAGATATCTTGAAAAACAAAATGTTTTTTCATACAAATTAATTTTCGATCGATCGTTCCTATGTCAGCTATATGATATAGTGGTCCGATCTTAATAGGATATTGCATATATCTGAGGAGTATAGTAAAACTAATAAATGCCGAGTTTGGTCAAGATATCTTGAAGAACAAAATGTTTTTTCATACAACAATTTAATATCCGACCGATCGTTCCTATGGCAGCTATATGATATAGTGGTCCGATCTTAATAGTCTTTTGCATATATATGAGGTGTATAGTTTAACTAATAAATGTCGAGATTGGTCAAGATATCTTGAAAAACAAAATGTTTTTTCATACAACTAAATTTTTACCGATCGTTCCTATGACAGCTATATGACAGAGTAGGCCGATCTTAACATGATTTTGTCTATATACGCGGAGTATAGTAAAACTAATAAATGTCGAGTTTGGTCATGATATCTTGAAAAACAAAATGCTTTTTCATACAACAATTTATTTTTCGACCGATCGTTTCTATGGCAGCTATAGGATACAGTAGTCCGATCTTAACATGATTTTGCCTTTATACGCGGAGTAGAGTAAAACTAATAAATGCCGAGTATGGTCATAATATCTTGAAACACAAAATGTTTTGTCACACAACTTAATTTTTACCGATCGTTCCTATGACAGCTATATGACATAGTAGGCCGATCTTAACATGATTTTGTCTATATACGCGGAGTATAGTAAAACTAATAAATGCCGAGTTTGGTCATGATATCTTGAAAAACAAAATGCTTTTTCATACAACAACTTAATTTCCGACCGATCGTTCCCATGGCAGCTATATGATAAGTGGTCCGAACTTAATATGGTTTTGCCTATATATGAGGAGTACAGTAAAACTAATAAAAGTAGAGTTTGGTCAAGATATCTTGATAGACAAAATGTATTTTTATACAAAAACTTAATTTTCGACCGATCGTTCCTATGGTACTTATATTATATAGTGGTCCGATCTTAATAGGATATTGCATATATTAAGGAGTATAGTAAAACTAATAAATGTCGAGTTTGGTCAAGTATCTAAAAAAGAAAAATGTTTTTTCATACAACAACTTAATTTCCGACCGATCGTTCTTATGGCAGCTATAGGATATAGTGGTCCGATCTTAATATGATTTTGCCTATATATGAGTAGTATAGTAGAACTAATAAACATAGAGTTTGGTCAAGATATCTAATAAACACCATATTTTTTTTTTATACAACATTTTTTTTTCGGCCTATTGTTCCTATGGCAGCTATACGATATAGTGGTCCGATATTAATAGGATTTTGCATATATTCGCGGAGTATAGAAAAACTAATAAATGTCGAGTTTGGTCGAGATATCTTGAAAATCAAAATGCTTTTTCATACAACGACTTAATTTCCGACCGATCGTTCCCATGGCAGCTATATGATAAGTGGTCCGAACTTAATAGGATTTTGCCTATATATGAGGAGTACAGTAAAACTAATAAAAGTAAAGTTTGGTCAAGATATCTAAAAAACAAAATGTTTTTTCAGACAACAACTTAATTTTTACCGATCGTTCCTATGGCAGCTATATGATATAGTAGTCCGATCTTAACATGATTTTGCCTATATACGCGGAGTATAGTAAAACTAATAAATGCCGAGTTTGGTCAAGATATCTTGAAAAACAAAATGTTTTTTCATACAACTTAGTTTTCAACCAATCGTTCCTGTGGCAGCTATATGATATAGTGGTCCGATCTTTACATAATTTTGCCTATATATGAGGAGTATAGTAACACTAATATATTCCGAGTTTGGTCAAGATATCTTGAAAAACAAAATGTTTTTTTATACACCTTAATTTTCCACCGATCGTTCCTATGGCAGCTATATGATATAGTGGTCCGATCTTAACATTATCTTGCCTATATATAAAGAGCACAGTAAAACTAATAAAAGTCGAGTTTGGTCAAGATATCTAAAAAACAAAATGTTTTTTCATACAACAAATTAATTTTTATCGATCGTTACTATGACAGCTATATCATATAATCGTCCGATCTTAACATGATTTTGCCTTTATATGAGAAGTTTAATAAAACTAATAAATGCCGAGTTTGGTCAAGATATCTTGAAAAAAATGTTTTTTCATACAACTGAATTTTCGACCGATCGTTCCTATGGCAGCTATATGATATAGTGGTCCGATCTTAACATTATTTTGCATATATATGAGAAGTATAGTAAAACTAATAAAGGCCGAGTTTGGTCAAGATATCTTGAAAACAAAATGTTTTTTCATACAACAACTTAAGTTCCGACCGATCGTTCGTATGGCACCTATATGATATAGTGGTCCGATCTTAATTGGAATTTACATATATATATGGACTAAAGTAGAACTAATAAATGCCGAGTTTGGTCAAGATATCTAAAAAATAAAAATGTTTTTTCATACAACAACTTAATTTTCGACGGATCGTTCCTATGGCAGCTATATTATATAGTGGTCCGATCCTAATATGATTTTGCCTTTCTATGAGGGGAATATTAAAACTAATAAATGTCGCGTTTGGTCAAGATATCTTGAAAAAAAATTTTATTTTCATACAACTTAATTTTTGACCTATTGTTCCTATGGCAGCTATATGATATAGTGTTGCGATATAAATAGGATTTTGCATATATATGAGGTAATTAGTAGAACTAATAAATGCAAAGATTGTTCAAGATATCTTGAGAAAGAAAATGTTTTTTCATACAACTTAATTTTCGACCGATCGTTCCTATATGATATAGTGGTCCGATGTTGATAGGATTTTGCATATGTATGAGGAGCATAGTCAAACTAATAAATGCCGAGTTTGGTAAAGATATCTTGATAAACAAAATGTATTTTCATAAAAAAAACTTAATTTTCCATCGATCGTACCTATGGCAGCTATATTATATAGTGGTCCGATCTTAATAAAATATTACATATATATAAGGAGCATAGTAAAACTAATTAAAGCCGAGTTTGGTAAAGATATCTTGATAAAAAAAATGTATTTCCATACAAAAACTTCATTTTCGACCGATCGTTCCTATGGCAGCTATATTATATAGTGGTCCGATCCTAATAGGATATTGCATATATATGAGGAGTATAGTAAAACTAATAAATGTCGAGTTTGTTCAAGATATATAGAAAATAAAAATGTTTTTTCATACAACAACTTAAGTTCCGACCGATCGTTCCTATGGCAGCTATATGATACAGTGGTCCGATCTTAATAGGATTTTGCATATGTATGAGGAGCATAGTAAAACTAATAAATGCCGAGTTGTTGATAGACAAAATGTATTTTCAAACAACTTAATTTTCGACCGATCGATCCTATGGAATCTATATGATATAGTGGTACGATGTTTATAGGATTTTGCATATGTATGAGGAGCATAGTAAAACTAATTAATGCCGAGTTTGGTAAAGATATCTTGATAAACAAAATGTATTTCCATACAAAAACTTAATTTTCGACCGATCGTTCCTATGGCAGCTATATTTTATAGTGGCCCGATCTAAATAGGATATTGCATATATATGAGGAGTATAGTAAAACTAATAAATGACGAGTTTGGGCAAGATATCTAAAAAATAAAAATGTTTGTTCGTACAACAACTTAATTTTCGATGGATCGTTCCTTTGGCAGCTAAATGTACTAAAGTTCCGATCTTAATATGATTTTGCCTATATATGAGGAGTATAGTAAAAGTAATAAATCGAATTGCACGTATTGTTTGAATCGCGGTTATAGTCAGCGGGTGTACTCCGAAGCAGCCTTCGTAATTACAGATAACTTTTCATTCAGATCAGCAGTAATTTTACTTCATATTAGTTTCGAAGTGTAATCTCATTCATGTGTGTTTTTGCCCAGATTGAGTTTAGTTTTATAAAAAAAAAGGAAAACGTTGTTCCTCTCACGTAATGTATAATGAAGTTTAAATTTTCTTTGAATACAATTATATGATAAAATGGAATCTTAATTCTTTTTTGGGCACCTTAGGCAAATAATATCGCATCCAAAGGGTAGTTGCAATGACAATCGCAGATGCAGCTACAGGCAGGGTGGGTGAAGACCGATGGTAGCCAACATCTTAGCTCCTCGGCTCTATATGATATATTCTGCTTGCAGATCGTAGTCGCTCCTTATATATCGTGGTATTCCGTCATACCTTAACTCTGTCTACCTTTTTTTTCTTTATTATACTTGACGCGTCTAGTGTGTTAGGGAGCAAAAGGACCCACGCCCCTTCCCTGAGCACGGTCGGAACCCGTAGACGGAGTACGCTCCCAATGCACAACACGAGTGTTAGGCGAGACGCGCCCAGCGTAACCGTCGTGTTCGTTACAATATCTTGAAAAAAGAAATGTTTTTTCATACAACTTAATTTTTGTCCGATCGTTCCTATGGCATCTATATGATATAGTGGTCCGATCTTAATAGGATATTGCATATATATGAGGAGTATAGTAAAACTAATAAATGTCGAGTTTGGTCAAGATATCTAAAAAATAAAAATGTTTTTTCATACAACTACTTAATTTTCGACGGATCGTTCCTTTGGCAGCTATATGATATAGTGGTCTGATCTTAATTGGATTTTGCATATATATAAGGAGAAAAGTAAAACTAATAAATGCCGAGTTTGGTCAAGATATCTTGAAAACAAAATGTTTTTTCATACAACAACTTAAGTTCCGACCGATCGTTCCTATTACAAATATATGATATAGTGGTCCGATCTTAATAGGATTTAGCATACGTATGAGGAGCACAGTAAAACTAATAAATGCCGAGTTTGGTCAAGATATCTTGATAGACAAAATGTACTTTCATACAAAAACTTAATTTTCGACCGATCGTTTCTATGGCAGCTATATGATATAGTGGTCCGATAGTAATAGGATTTTGCATATATATGAGGAGTATAGTAAAACTAATAAATGCCGAGTTTGGTCAAGATATCTTGAAAATCAAAATGTTTTTTCATACAACAACTTAAGTTGCGACCGATCGTTCCTATGGCACCTATATGATATAGTGGTCCGATCTTAATTGGAATTTACATATATATATGGACTAAAGTAGAACTAATAAATGCCGAGTTTGGTCAAGATATCTAAAAAATAAAAATGTTTTTTCATACAACAACTTAATTTTCGACGGATCGTTCCTATAGCAGCTATATAATATAGTGGTCCGATCTTAATTGAAAGTTGCATATATATAAAGAGTAAAGTAGAACTAATAAATGCCGAGTTTGGTAAAGATATCTTGATAAACAAAATGTATTTTCAAAAAAAAAAACTTAATTTTCCATCGATCGTTCCTATGGCAGCTATATTATATAGTGGTCCGATCTTAATAGAATATTGCATATATATGAGGAGTATAGTAAAACTAATAAATGTCGAGTTTGGTCAAGATATCTAAAAAATAAAAATGTTTTTTCATACAACAACTTAATTTTCGACGGATCGTTCCTATGGCAGCTATATGATATAGTAGTCCGATCTTAATATGATTTTGCCTTTCTATGAGGGGAATATTAAAACTAATAAATGTCGCGTTTGGTCAAGATATCTTGAAAAAAAATTGTATTTTCATACAACTTAATTTTTGACCTATTGTTCCTATGGCAGCTATATGATATAGTGTTGCGATATAAATAGGATCTTGCATATATATGAGGTAATTAGTAGAACTAATAAATGCAAACATTGTTCAAGATATCTTGAGAAACAAAATGTTTTTTCATACAACTTAATTTTCGACCGATCGTTCCTATATGATATAGTGGTCCGATGTTGATAGGATTTTGCATATGTATAAGGAGCATAGTCAAACTAATAAATGCCGAGTTTGCTAAAGATATCTTGATAAACAAAATGTATTTTCATAAAAAATACTTAATTTTCCATCGATCGTACCTATGGCAGCTATATTATATAGTGGTCCGATCTTAATAGAATATTACATATATATGAGGAGCATAGTAAAACTAATTAAAGCCGAGTTTGGTAAAGATATCTTGATAAAAAAAATGTATTTCCATACAAAAACTTCATTTTCGACCGATCGTTCCTATGGCAGCTATATTATATAGTGGTCCGATCCTAATAGGATATTGCATATATATAAAGAGTAAAGTAGAACTAATAAATGCCGAGTTTGGTAAAGATATCTTGATAAACAAAATGTATTTTCAAAAAAAAAAACTTAATTTTCCATCGATCGTTCCTATGGCAGCTATATTATATAGTGGTCCGATCTTAATAGAATATTGCATATATATGAGGAGTATAGTAAAACTAATAAATGTCGAGTTTGGTCAAGATATCTAAAAAATAAAAATGTTTTTTCATACAACAACTTAATTTTCGACGGATCGTTCCTATGGCAGCTATATTATATAGTGGTCCGATCTTAATATGATTTTGCCTTTCTATGAGGGGAATATTAAAACTAATAAATGTCGCGTTTGGTCAAGATATCTTGAAAAAAAATTGTATTTTCATACAACTTAATTTTTGACCTATTGTTCCTATGGCAGCTATATGATATAGTGTTGCGATATAAATAGGATCTTGCATATATATGAGGTAATTAGTAGAACTAATAAATGCAAACATTGTTCAAGATATCTTGAGAAACAAAATGTTTTTTCATACAACTTAATTTTCGACCGATCGTTCCTATATGATATAGTGGTCCGATGTTGATAGGATTTTGCATATGTATAAGGAGCATAGTCAAACTAATAAATGCCGAGTTTGCTAAAGATATCTTGATAAACAAAATGTATTTTCATAAAAAATACTTAATTTTCCATCGATCGTACCTATGGCAGCTATATTATATAGTGGTCCGATCTTAATAGAATATTACATATATATGAGGAGCATAGTAAAACTAATTAAAGCCGAGTTTGGTAAAGATATCTTGATAAAAAAAATGTATTTCCATACAAAAACTTCATTTTCGACCGATCGTTCCTATGGCAGCTATATTATATAGTGGTCCGATCCTAATAGGATATTGCATATATATGAGGAGTATAGTAAAACTAATAAATGTCGAGTTTGTTCAAGATATATAGAAAATAAAAATGTTTTTTCATACAACAACTTAAGTTCCGACCGATCGTTCCTATGGCAGCTATATGATACAGTGGTCAGATCTTAATAGGATTTTGCATATGTATGAGGAGCATAGTAAAACTAATAAATGCCGAGTTGTTGATAGACAAAATGTATTTTCAAACAACTTAATTTTCGACCGATCGATCCTATGGAACCTATATGATATAGTGGTACGATGTTTATAGGATTTTGCATATGTATGAGGAGCATAGTAAAACTAATTAATGCCGAGTTTGGTAAAGATATCTTGATAAACAAAATGTATTTCCATACAAAAACTTAATTTTCGACCGATCGTTCCTATGGCAGCTATATTTTATAGTGGCCCGATCTAAATAGGATATTGCATATATATGAGGAGTATAGTAAAACTAATAAATGACGAGTTTGGGCAAGATATCTAAAAAATAAAAATGTTTGTTCGTACAACAACTTAATTTTCGATGGATCGTTCCTTTGGCAGCTAAATGTACTAAAGTTCCGATCTTAATATGATTTTGCCTATATATGAGGAGTATAGTAAAAGTAATAAATGTCGAGTTTGGTCAAGATATCTTGAAAAACAAAATGTTTTTTCATACAACAACTTAATTTTCGACCGATCGTTCCTATGGCAGCTACATGATATTGTGGTCCGATCTTAATTGGATTTTGCATATATATAAGGACTAAAGTAGAACTAATAAGTGCCGGGTTTGGTCAAGATATCTTGAAAAACAAAATGTTTTTTTATACAACAACTTAAGTTTCGACCGATCGTTTCTATGGCAGCTATATGATATAGTGGTCCGATCCAGCTGGTTTTGACATATGTGCTGCTTGCAACAGATAAAGGGACTTTTGCAAAGATTCATTAAGATAGCTTTAAAACTGAGAGACTAGTTTGCATAGAAACAGACTGACGGTCAGACGGACATGGCTATAT
The DNA here is from genome assembly GCF_003285875.2 of Drosophila novamexicana. Classification (NCBI taxonomy): domain Eukaryota; kingdom Metazoa; phylum Arthropoda; class Insecta; order Diptera; family Drosophilidae; genus Drosophila; species Drosophila novamexicana. The sequence continues at coordinate 206,367 of NW_020824897.1, forward strand.
CGACTCGGCTGTTGATACTGATCAAGAATATATATACTTTATGGGCTCAGAGATGTCTTCTTCTATGCGTTACACATTTCACGACAAAATTATAATACCTTCTTCAAGGGTAATATTTATTTGAATAAAGCTCCTACTTTTTGCAAATTTTTGGTTATAATATTAACTTTAATTGTTTATTGCTCTTAAAATTTTGCCGCACGTAAAGTTCTAATTTTTTCATTAAATTTGTATATTGTCTTAAATGAAGTTATAATATTTGTTATATCTACTATGTTTCACCCATTTTCCCTGGGTTAGGGGAATAAAAAAAGTGATTTCCCTCTCTCGGTGGCGAAACAGCCACAAACGAGTGTGAGAAAACATGTTTTCTTATGTGTGAGAATTTGTAAAAGGAAGTTGAAATTTTTGCGACGGTGGTTCGGCGGGGTGTTTTGAGAATGTCTTCAAAGTGCACTTTAGACCACATATTTATTTAATATAATTAAATTAATTATTATAAAGAGACCAATAAGATCGGCCAAAACCAGCCAAGGTGAATTCATCATACATAAATACTTACTTGATATTTGTATATTAGCTCACTTTGTAATACCAATTTCAGTGACCGGTGTTTATCCGATGATGAGTATTTAAGTGGTAGCTGATGTATATTTTTACTGAAATTTTAAGAAAATACTAATTTGGGCTTGTATGCCTACTTTTGTATACCCTGAACCCATTGAAAATGAGAAAGAAAGGCTATCTTCGGCATGCCGAAGATCTAATACCCTTGCAGACCCAACCTTTTCATAATGCTTATAGTGATTTGCCCGTATCAAAGAAGCACAGGGTAAATAGTTAATGCCGAGTTTGGGAAAGATATATTAAAAAGCAAAATAGGTTTGTAATCGAAAACCTAGTTTTCTACCGATCGTTCCTGTGGCAGCTATTTGAAATAGTGTACCGATCTTAATAGGAATTTGCATTTATATGAAAAGCATAGTAAAACTAATAAATGCAGACTTTGGGTAAAATATCTTGAAAAACAAAATATTTTCTCATACAACAACTTAATTTTCGACTGATCGTTTCTATGGCAGCTATATGACATAGAGCTCCGATCTTAATATGATTTTGCTTATATATAAGGAGTATAGTAAAACTAATAAATGCCGAGTTTGGTTAAGATATCTTGAAAAACAAAATGTTTTTTCATACAACACCTTAATTTTCGACCGATCGTTCCTATGGCAGCTATGTATATGATATAGTGATATAACTGCCGAGTTTGGTCAAGATATCTTAAAAAACAAAATGTTTTTTCATACAACAACTTAATTTTCGACCGATCGTTCCTATGACAGCTGTATGATATAGTGGTCCGATCTGAATTGGATTTTGCATATATATGAGGAGCATAGTAAAACTAACAAATGCCGAGTTTGGTCAAGATATCTTGATAACCAAAATGTTTTTTCACACAAAAACTTAATTTTCGACCGATAGTTCCTATGGCAGCTATATGATATAGTGGTCCGATCAAGCTGGTTTTGACTTATGTGCTGCGTGCAACAGAAAGAGGGAGTTTTCCAAAGTTTCATTAAGATAGCTTTAAAACTGAGGGACTAGTTCGCATAGAAACAGACAGACGGACAGACGGTGAGACGGACAGACGGACATGGCTATATCGACTCGGCTGTTAATACTGATCAAGAATATATATACTTTATGGGGTCGGAGATGTCTCCTTCTAAGCGTTACATATTTCACGACAAAATTATAATACCCTCTGAAAGGGTATAAAAAATACAATATTTTTGCAAAATGCAAATGTATGTAACAGGCAGAAGGAAGCATCTCCGACCCCATAAAGTACATACATATATTCTTGATCAGCATGTCCGTCTGTCTGTCCGTCCGTCCGTCCGTCCGTATAACGCAATGATCTCAGAACCTATAAGAGCTAGAGACTTACAATTTTAGATGTAGGTGCTCCTAGAGCCTGCGCAGATCGAGTTTGTTTCCGATAATCGATAACTTACTCCGTTTCCAAGCAATCGATAAAAGTTTATATCGACATCCTGTTTTTTGAGCAATTTTGGTAAATAACAAGAGCTAGAGTCACCAAACATATAGCTTCTAAATATAATATACGTATGCATTTAATGTTGGAAGAAGAGGGTTCAGGGTATTCCGTAGTCGGGAGCTCCCGACTATAACCTTTTTTATTTTGCTCCTTTTCACGCCAACTTTGTGTTTATAGTCGGCCATTGCAAAAACACGAGTACGTGGAATGCTTACCAGATTGTTTTTTCCCTTCCTTGCTAACAAGCTGATGAACTTCTCAGCTTATAGGGAAATTTAATATCATGTACAAAGTCATCAGCAATATAGAGAAGATTTGGCAGACATGGGTGCCACCCAGATTCAAACGCTTATTGCCGGAGCAGTAAGCCAGGCCTTTGCCCAACAAAAAAAGGATTCAATGTATTAAAAACTTAAATGAACTCTTTACAGTTAGAGCCACCCCAAGTCGAGGTGTACTAAAGAATCAACGTTAGATATAGAAAAATCGGTACCCGATTGTAATGGTGTTGCAGACGAATACGTAGTACGAGCTTACGAGCTTTGCAAGTCATACGATGGCAGTAGTGGCCATTTCAAAGCCGTTCAAAGCCGTCCGAACAAAATTAGAGGGCCTGCAATAGATAGAACATCGGAACGCCTCCTGCACCAGGGGCCACAGATGGTTAGGCAGGGAAATTTAAGCTAAATGCAGTACAACGGTCAAATGAAACGAAAGCAACCGAGCTCAACAAAAATCGCTCAGAAGCTAGGCAGGGAAAAAAGAACGGAGAGGAACGGGTTAAAAAAAAAACCCCCATTTCGTCAAACGTAACCAAGACCAAAATTAGAAAGAATAGCAAAGTCAAGCCCCAGAACCAGGAAGTTGATTCCTCAGTGAAATTCAAGCAACGCACAGAGTTCGGGAGAGCCCACACAAATATGGCACCGGCTCAAAAACGACAGAACACGTCTGAACGCATGTCAAAGGCGTCAGCTCCTTTGTCACGTCGATCAAAACGCCTCTGACATTCAAGAGGAAAATTATGAAATAACAGCTGCATCTGCAGTTAGTGACATAGAAGATGATAACAATTCCACATACGGCAACGAGTCGTTAAATTTTTTAGTGGGTGCTCCCAGTTACCGGTCATTGAGCGACAGCTGCCTGGGAGAACATTAAAAATTCTAATACTTAGATACAAAGGTGGCAATAAATTTTATAAGGCCCGTAAAGGAGCTAAAAAACATAATTTCTGTCGACAAACCTTTCCCTGTAAGTTTAATAAATGGCTTTAGTAATATCTAAATCAAATGCCTGATGAACATTTTCCAGCAAGTCACCCCATTTTTTACTAGACACGCTCAGTACTTTTGATGTCATCATATGCTTGTACCTACTAACGCGGGCGGTAGTGACATTAAATCTACGAAACAGCACTCTAGAATACCAAAATACATCCGAAAAGTTACGATACAATAACTGTGATAGGGTAAACTTCACAAATGTAATTGACATAGTGGTAACCAGTTCCATTAAAAGGGAATTCAAAAACACGATACTAGAAAGAATAAAAGTGTTTTCGAACTCAAACGAGACACTACCTTTCAATACCTCAGTCCGCCACAGTCAATGGCGAAATCAGACAACTATGGAAAGATGGTATAATTAGGGTCGGGGCCACCTCGCTAAAAAAGAGTTTAAAGACATGATTCTAAAAAGGAAAAAGTCGTTCTCAACCTTTAACGAGGCGTTGCCCTTTTATACTGCAATTGTCGCTACAATTCGTACAATAGATAATGAAGCAGCCTACTTAAAATGATATACCCATTATACCCATTTTTAATGGGTTCAGGGTATAAAAATTAACATTCAGATCGCCGATTGTCACGCGCAATTTACATTCCTGTTTTATAATGGAATTATTAAAAACAAGGTGATTTTATCAGTCACCTTAGCAATCTAACAGACCTAACCAATAGGGTAGATGAAATGCTTAGAAGTTGATGTCGTTCACGTTAGAAGCCTATTGACCGTTGTAAACGTGCACCATAGGATGGCCAGAAGCTTAGACTTCTTGGGCACGACACTCTAAGTTGTAACCGGCACACCAGATACTCTTTTCATTAATGACCTTCCCTCGATATTGTTTCACTCTCGAGTATTAATGTATGCTGATGATGTAAAAGTAAAACCTTACAAGCTGATATTGATGCGTTTCAGGATTGGTGTCTAGCCAACCTTTCAAGCTTAAACTGCTCTAAATGACCTTCTATAGAAGCCCTCCTCAATTGGTTTCTTACATCCTTGACACGTGTTAACAGTACTTCTAATGAAGTTAATGATCTAGGTGTCATACTTGATCATAAACTTAAATTCGACTCTCTCTCAAATGAGTTCGATGATTCTTACACGACAAAAACACTTTGCATATCTTTGGTACGACCTATTCTTGAGTATGCCTTATGTATCTGGTTACCACAATATGCTTTCCATCAGGACATAATTAAATCCGATCAGAAAAAATTCTTGTTGTTTGCCCATCGTGATTTAAATTGGGATCCTCGTGTGCGGTCACCGTCATACTCCAGCAAACTTCTGATGATTAACCATCCTACTTTGATTAACCATGATGGGAGTATTTATTCATGAATTAAATTAAATTTAAAATTCTGTATCCCTACTAGACTTACGCATAATTTTGTACCCTTATAGCTTGAATTTTGCTCAACTGATTATGCTTTGCATGAACCGTTCAGGGTTCTTTGTGATAACTTTAAAATACATTACAGAGTATTCTGTTCGGAGTCTTCTCTTCCTCGTATAAAGTCTTCTATTCTAAACTATTTAGAAGGTAGATAGTCTTATTTATATTTTGTATACCCTTTAGAGGGTATTATAATTTTGTCGTGAAGTGTGTAACGCAGAAAAGGAGACATCTCCAATCCCATAATATATATATATTCTTGACCAGAATCAATAGCCGAGTCGATAGAGCCACGTCCGTCTGTCCGTCTGTCTGTTTCTATGCGAACTAGTCTCTCAATTTACAGCTATCTTTATAAAACTTTGCAGAAGTCCCTCTTTCTGTTGCACGCAGCACATATGTCAAAACCAGCTGGATCGGTTCACTATATTATATAGCTGCCATAGGAACGATCGATCGAAAATTAAGTTTTTGTATGACAACATATTTGTTTGTCAAGATATCTTGACCAAACTCGGCATTTGTTAGTTTTACTATGCTCCTCATATATATGCAAAATCCTATTCAGATCGGACCACTATATCATACAGCTGTCATAGGAACGATCGGTCGAAAAATAAGTTGTTGTATAAAAAACATTTTTGTATATCAAGATATCTTGACCAAGATCTTATAGATGCAAAATCCCATTAACATCGGACCACCATATCATACAGCTGCCATAGGAACGATCGATCGAAAATTAAGTTGTTGTATGAGAAACATTTTCGTTTATCAAGATATCTTGAACGAAATCGGCATTTATTACGTTTATTATGCTCCTCATATATGTGCAAAATATTGTCAACATCAGACCAGTATATCACATAGCTGTCATAGGACCGATCGGTCAAAAATTAAATTGTATAAAAAAAATTTTTGTTTTCTTTAACAAGATATCTCGGCATTAACTATTTTCCCTGTGCGTCTTAGATAAGGGCTAAGCACCATGAGCATTATTAAAAGGTTGTGTCTGCAAGGGTACTAGATCTTCGGCGAGTCGAAGATAGCCTTTCTTTCTCGTTTTTATACCCTGATCCCATTAAAAATGGGTATAAGGGTATATTGTATTTGTGCAAAATCCAAATGTATGTAACAGGCAGAAGAAAACTTCTCCGACGCCAAAAAGTATATATATTCTTGAGCAGCATCAATAGCCGAGTCGAGCCATGTCCGTCTGTCTGTCCGTCCGTCTGTACGTATGAACGCAAGGATCTCAGAACCTATAAGAGCTAGAGAAATTTTAGATGTAGATGCTCCTAGTTCCCGCGCAGATCGAGTTTGTTTCCGATAATCGATAACTTACTCAGTTTCCAAGCAATCGATAAAAATCGATATCGATATTCTGTTTTTTGGGCAATTTTGGTAAATAATAAGAGCTAGAGTCACCAAACTTGACATATAGTTTATATAGAATATATATATGCATTTGATGTTGGAAGATGAGGGTTCAGGGTATCCCCTAGTCGGGAGCTCCCGATTAGAACCTTTTACTTGTTTATTATATATGGTATATACAATCTCCCACTCTCTCTCATGCATAAATAATGAAAATGGTGCATATATATAGTTACATACTCTATTATTTGTCTTCAATATTCAGTCATCTCTTTAACTGCTAGCATCTCATAACAGGCTGTTTGACTGCTATAAAACCGAATAACAGATTAGTTACTGCTCTAATACTGTTAACAGATCAGAAAATGGATGAGAAATTAATGAAGGGAATTACCAAAGACTAGAAATGTTTTGAAAAAAATTAGGTAAAGCTGAATCCGCTTTACAACTGGAAGAAACATTTAATCCCATAACAGCACCATTGCAAAAACTCGTCAGGAAGAGTAATTAATTGATTTTTTTTTGAAACCGAATAAAAAAGAGCAGTCGTACACGTCACTTATTTCAAATACTGGAATCAAGCCAGAGTTAGATAGTTCGCATTTTAGACGACAGAAACTAGATGATGAGAATGATTATGATGTTGATGATGATGATTTTATCCATAGTAATACTGATGACTATGCTGATGCGGATGATGATGATTTTAATGCTTTTACAGTCAATCAACTCTACTCTTAATCTAATGCTGGAGTTGAAAATATGTTTAATCTAAGTGAATTAGCTAGAAACAAGTAAGAGGTTCTAGTCGGGAGCTCCCGACTAGTGAATACCCTGAACCCTCTTATTCCAACACCAAAGAAATTAATAAAAAAAGTTCCCTTGGCAGGGCTCGAACTCGCGACAGACCGCATCACTTGCTATGCCTCTACTCAACAGCCACACCAACAATTAAGTACTTATGATAAAAAAAAGGAACTAAAATACCATTACAAAAAAAAGATGCCAAGATACCATGCTGTTAATGCGAAGCAGACGCGCCTGAATGTGTGTGTGTACATGTATACAGAAATTCTTCAAGCTGCTGCCCCATCCCATTGCGTAGTTGCATATAACTTTGTCTTTTTCTTAACCGATCTCTATGAAATTTTCTACAGTATATCTTATTGTACCATAGAATATTTGTGTATTCTAAAAAAGTCAATTGCATTTAAATTGTGGTTTAAATTGACTTATAGCTCTGTGGTGGTAGCGGGGAGGTGGCGATAGGTATGAAATGAAAGATACTTGAAATATCTTTAATATTCTAGAAGCAACATATCTTGTTTGGTGGCTCTAGCTCTTATTATTTACCCAATTTGCTAAAAAAAACAGGATGTCGATATCTTTATCGATTGCTTGGAAACGGAGTAAGTTATCGATTATCGAAAACAAACTCGAGCTGCAAGGGAACTAGGAGCATCTACATCTAAAATTTCAAGTGTCTAGCTCTTATAGGTTCTGAGATCCTTGCGTTCATATATACGGACGGATGGACGGACAGACGGGCATGGCTAGATCGACTCGGCTATTGGTGCTGATCAAGAATATATATACTTAATGGGGTCGGAGATGCTTCCTTCTGCCTGTTACATACATTTGGATTTTGAACAAATAAACCCTTTTACCCATTTTTAATGGGTTCAGGGTATCAAAAGAACACACACCACCACCATGAGCAAGATGGGAATAGTTAATGAGTTACATGGAGCAGCGCGAAAAAATTTTGAGCGTAGAAGGGTGATTATGAAAGGAATCGATGATCATTGACAGGCAGATTTAGTGGAAATGGCAAATTATATATCATAAAATAAAAATTTTCGATTCCTATTAACTGTTATCGATACATTTTCCAAATATGCCTGGGGTATAGCACTCAAAGGAAAAATGCTCAAGACGTAACAAAGGCGATGTTTAATATTTTTAAATTGGGTTGTATTCCTAAGATTACAAACCGATGATGGAAAAGAATTTTGTAACAAGAACTTTAAGCACAATGAATAAATGTAATATTTATCAGTGGGTTAAAAGCTTCAAGAGTTGAACGAGTGAATAGATCGCTCAAAGATATGATGTGGAAAGAATTTAGGGTTAATGGTACATAGCAATGGGTTGGAGACCTAAGTCGGGTGCTCCAGACTCATAACATACAACGTAGGATAGTTGCAGAGTCGAGCTGATAGAAGTATAGACACCTTACGCGCTAGTTTTCCAGCTCTATCTCGTCGGCGATGGAGGGTTTACAAAAAAATTCCAAGATGTCAAATGCTCGTTTGCAAATTATTAATTATTGAAATTTCGCTTGTTGTTTTGGGGGAACAGGTCGCCTATAAATCGGTTGGAACGACATCATAGACAAAGAAAAGAGAAGAAAAAGAAAAGTAGGTCTGCACTTATTTATGAATGTATAGTGTACGATAGCTACCCCAGAGATGGAAATTGGAAGCAGCGTATGCCCACCCTCCCATGATCGTCCAAGGGCCAAGACATGTTTGAGACGATCCCTTGTACACCCTCGATATTGTTTACATTGACTCAAGTCTGCTTTTCATAAATCCCGGAATGGGAAAGGGTTTTAGTTAGAATTCATGGTAACTTCTTTATTTATGTCAATTAGATCTTTCATTTAAGTTGTGGTTATTCCTTAACATTCCAAAAGATATTACAACATATAAATGAGTTAATTTTACTTTAAATTAGAAGCAATGATAATGTATTATATTATAGTTGCTTCCCTACTACTAACCAAATTTTACATATCTTTTGCTTACTCTAGGCCAAAAACTAATTGATTTATTTTACCGAAGCGAAAAGTTGCTGAAAACAGTAAGGGTTAATATGTATATTTTATATATGCAAATATGTCAAAGACACAAATACGTATCGTTATAATAAGAGTAGGATTAAGCCATGCAGATTATATTATGCGGCTAAAGGCCATTTTAGCTGTTTAATAAATTTACCGGTGGTGTGCTTAATATTTAGCGCCACTACTGTACGGTGCACAGCTGATAAGCATTGCATGCGACAGATCAAACGCTCGCCAATTTGTTATCAATCCTTTTTTTTATTTTACCGTTGTTTACTCAGGTTTCACATAAGCTCGGTTCACGCTTTGGCACAACAAGAAATAAAATTGTCGTACGCATGCTCGTTTGGCTGCTCGTGAGCCGGCCAAGTAATACCCTGATTAAACGGAACAATTGTAAATTATAATGGGGTGCTCCAGCTTACCATTTAGCAGATTCAGCGACGAAAGTATATACTTTCGGCGGTGCCCATACGAGTGGTATTTATGAATATATTTAAAGGCAGGGTTTATTTTTCTCCCGCATTGTTTTAGATGAATTAAAGTTTTAAAATTTTTATTTGCCGACAAAAATCACTTTGCTTTTTACTTATTGTAAACTCGGCAACTTTTCGCTTTAGCACATTATACCCAACGCAAAAAAAATAAACAATAAAAAAAATAAAAGGGAAGATTATCGAAACCAAAACAAAAAAAAATATGCAACTTCTTAGTCGCCAGGTTGGCCGCTCGGTAATTAACTATTATAACTTATTCAATTAAATTATTCGAGCATAGCAAACTTGTTAAATCAAAAATATTTTTCACTGTAGGTTATGGCTCGGACTATTACAAACGGCGACACTTTCGTTTGCTAACTTATAACATTTTCTTTTCTTTTTTGTGTGCGTCGATCCGTGCTTGTTTAACACATGCCGAACACTACTGTGCCAGGTAGCGATGATCTGCCATGCTCCCTGTGCCGGTAAATCCGGTTCTGCTCGATTATTTCAGAGAGTGAGAAACTTAGCTTAAGAGTTTCTGTATAAGTGCCAATCTGTGTACACAAGAAAATGATAATTAGAAAAAAAGTACACAGCGCAAAAGCAATGAGCGGCTGGTCCGCAAGAGGAAAGAAATATTTACCCTTTTGGGATTGGCACCAAAATTAAAACATGGAAAGGGGAAAGGGCCAATGGGAGTTCTGTGGACCTATGCCATAAAGCATGAATTTCTTTTCTGTAGTATTTAAACTTACAGCTTTGTATTTTTAAATTTAGCACAAAAAAAAATACAAAAACGTCCTTGCAGGTTAGGCTAAGCTTTACGCAAAATTATTAAATGCGACTGCTCTGGTTGACAATCATTGGTAGAAAGGTCAAGTCTGGCTTGCGGAAGTGTCATCTAACCTCACCGTGTCAAAAATTCGCAGACACGCATTTTTCTTGTAGATCGAAAACAAGTCTGCAATTTCGAAGTGTAATCGAGTAGTTTTATATTTCAGCTAACATTTTAAATAAATATAAATATTTTAAATAAAAATAAATAATATATATTATTATATATTATATTTGATTTTTGTTGTCATTTTCTGCGTAGGTAGGTAAACTACAATAATTAACAAAAATACTACTAAAACTAAAAGAAATCTACTACTTAATAAGTGTCAAACCAATTGTTAGTCACAACTGCATTAACGAAAATTCCATTGCCTACTTTTGGGAACACTAAAAAAAATAGTCAACTAATTTTTGTCAAAAAAAAAAAAAAAAGGAAATAAAAATTGTGTACCATTAAATTTATTATCTTTCGTGAAAAATTAATAAGAAAAAAACAACATTGAGCCAAACAACATTGGGCATGGATGTTAGTGCATCCACGCCCTCGCAACCGAGAGAGCTGCGACCAGAATTCGCTAAAATGATGAGAATTGCTGGCGCTACACCTGCGGAAATTCGTGAAATGATTTCCTTAAATACTTGGAGGAGTGTGCACCATCCCAAATATTAACTACAAAAGTGTAGTTGCAGGCGCATCAGAAAATAATATCAATGAACTAGGAAAGTCATCAGTGAAATCACTCAGCTGGATGACGACCAAAATAAAACGTAAACTGCCTTCAAGCTTTCCAAAAGCAAATGGTAGAAAAGGGAGGTTAATTGCATCTCAGATATCGATAGACAGACGTCTTAAGGAGATCCCAATAAACTCAAAAAACCAATTTGCATTACTGGATAATGAACAGAACGATGATCCTACAGAGGAGGAAATAGCCCATGCCGAGGCACTGGCAGAAGAGATGGAAGTAGAGCTGAATGCGGAAAAAGAAGCCAGAGTACCCAGATCCAGGAAGCCACCCCCCATCTTCATTGAAAATGTAAACAATGTGACCCAGATGGAGGCAGCGCTTGATGCAGTCATTGGGTCAGATAGTTATACCCTCCACGTTGGAACACAAGGAAAAGCCGGTGTATCCATCTTTATTCCAGGTTACAAAATTCACAAAGCGGATCATCCTAGCGATAGAGTAAGAGGAGGAGCGACGGAATATTTCGAATATTTCCAAAATGAACCGGTAAGAATGGAGAAATTGCAAATGGCCAGCATCCAGATTGCAACTAGCAGGGGTGAATTAACCATTGCTTCGGCATATCTTCCGCCGCAACTGTCCTGGTCAGCAATGGAGTTCCAGCAACTTTTCAGCGGACTAGGAAGAATGTTCCTTATAGGAGGCGATTTTAACGCCAAAAACAGATGCTAGGGTTGCTTTAGAGCTAACGCAAGAGGCACCTGCTTACTGGACGCGGTGCAAAACTCATCATCTGAAATACTAGCGACTGGACAAGCCACTAATTTCCCGTTTGCCCAAAGTTACACGCCGAGTGCCATTGACTTCTTTATTTATAACGGACTTCATCCAGATGGCTTAAGTATAAGGCCTGAGTTTCAGCTATCCTCAGATCATATCCCACTAGTAGTTGGTTACGACTGTATTCCAAAGGGCAAAACAATTAAAGGTCGTCTGCTGCCTCCTGGAACCAACATTGCTGCTTTTCGACGAGATCTAGAGGAAACTCTAGACCTAAACTTGGAAATACTTGCACCAGAACACATCGAAGATGTATATGCGCTATTCCTGAACAATGTTCACTCGGCAGCCCTCATTTCTGCGCCAGTAAGCCGATCAGAAAGCTCACGACCACAAGGGAGATTTCCGCCAGCAATCCATATACTACTGCTGATTAAGAGAAGGATTAGAAGGCAGTACTGTCGAACCGGAGATCCAATCGTGGACAGGATCTACCGCAGAGTTTCGAACCGTGTCAAAAAGCTGCTGCAGCTGAATAGACAAAGGGAAGCCGACCATTTTTTGGAAAATGTTTCTCCAGATTAATCTTCAAATCACTCCCTATGGAGACTGACGAGAAGTTACAAACAGCATGTAACCCCCAAATTTCCGATCAGAAAGACTGATGGATCTTGGGCCAGATCCCCAAAGGAACTGGCTGATGCATTCGCCGTAGACTTGGAGGATCGCTTCAAGCCTTTTAATTCAAGTTCGGCAAGCGTGAACAGAAGGGTTCAACTCACACTGGAGAGCCCAGGCCAGCTAAACCTCACAGTTACTCCTATCACTGCCAACGAAGTATCAGACCACATAGCAGCACTTAAAACAAGAAAAGCTCCTGGCGAAGATGGGATCGAAAACATAACACTTAAAGCATTGCCGGTCAGAGCAGTCCTATTTTTAGTGTTAATCTTTAATGCGGTATTGAGACTGTGGCATGTTCCAAGCCAATGGAAAAAGGCGAGAATATGCATGATCCATAAGGCTGGAATGAGCCCCTCGTCCGTAGACTCATACAGGCCTATTAGTTTGTTGCCCACGATCGGAAAACTATTCGAACGTTGTCTGCTTACGAGACTGCTGTCTTTGGATAGAATTAAAGAAAAAATTCCCCCCTTTCAGTTCGGGTTCCGAAAATCTCATGGCACACTGGAACAGCTAAATAGGGTGGTGCATTTTATCCTCGAGGGTTTCGAAGCCAAAGAGTACGTAGTGGCAGCGTACTTAGACATAAAACAAGCCTTCGACAGAATCTGGCATGATGGACTTCTCTGCAAAATAAAGCCCTTGTTGCCACCTCAACTATATTTAATTGTGCAAAGTTATTTGACAAACCGGTCATTTTCGGTAGTACTCGATGGAGTTGAGTCCAACATGAAGGCCATCGGGGCTGGCGTGCCTCAAGGGAGTGTCCTAGGGCCCACGCTCTACAGCCTCTTTACCTACGATATGCCCACTGGCTCTACAATTGAAGTCGCGGATCCACACGACCTTACAATCGCCACTTTTGCAGATGACACAGCCATCTTATCTAGAAACGAATGTGTCTACGAAGCTACCGACGTCCTGCAGCAATATCTCCTCCAACTTGAAATGTGGGCCAAGCGCTGGAATATTGGCATTAATTTAAATAAGTAAGCCAATGTGACCTATGCGCTACGTAGGGACATGTGTCCGGTAGTTTTCTTGCGCGGCCAATTGGTAACGCACTTCAACAGCCACAAATACTTAGGTGTGCACTTAGACAGACGCTTGAACTTTAACAAGCACATCACAAGTGTCTCTGTAACCCTAAAGAATAGAATAGGAAAACTAAGATGGCTTCTGAGGAGTATAAATGCGTTGTCATTAAAAAATAAAGTCACCATTTATAAATCCTGCATAGCTCCCGCCTGGCGTTATGGTATCCAGGTATATGGCATTGCTGCAAAGTCCAGTCTTTCAGAAATCAGGGTGCTCCAAGCAAAAACGCTCCGATATCTGTCTGGTGCCCCCTGGTATATGAGAACCTCCGACTTGGAAAAAGACTTAGGAGTGCCCAAAGTCGGGGACGTAATAAATATACAGGCCGCAAATTATATAGCACGACTGAGAAATCATCCTAATCGTCTGGCTAGGCGTCTTCTGAATAGGCGCAGAATTGGAGGACTCCGAACGCGGAGGAGACTGCGAAGGTCTCACCCAATAGATCTCCCAGATCGATTTATATAGTCGCCACTGTAAATTTGTATATTAGACTTACTAGTAGAATAAGTAGTTTGTAAATATTCATATAAATTTAATTTAAGTTGTTCCTAATAATAACAGAAAAATTAAAATAAAGCAAAACTTAATAATAATAATAAAACTAGTTTTTGTTAACAAGCGCCATTACAAGCCCCCGGACCAAATTCGCACTTGGTGGTACCACAAGGGTGATAAGCGCTTGTGACAAGGACTGAAAGAAAAGTTATTGTTTATTATCTTTTGCATGATATTTTCCAATTAGATTACCCTGCATATCTTCAATCTCATAATAACTGTTTCCTAGCTTATGACGAATTCTTGCTTTTACGAATGTCGGGGCGAGCTTCGCATTAAACCCCTTGACAAAATTACTTTGTTGAAAGTTTCTGCGAAAGACTTCCTGTCCAACGACATAGGAGTCCTCTCGGCTTCTCAAATTGTAAAGCTTTTCGTTTCGTGAATGTTGATTGTGCATCACGTTGACCGCTTTGTTCCTTATTAAATCGAAAGAATCGTCTCTGTTGAATGACACGGCACGATCTTCCAGTAAGTTTAGGTCACGTAAAAGCCGATAAGTAGAACCATTTGTTATCATATGTTGACCAAAGACAAGTCTATACGGAGTATTATTTACTGCTGTATGTAGGCTTGAGCGTAAGGAGCAGAAAATTTTACTCAAATTTGCATCCCAGTTTGATTGATTGGGATGAATATAGGCTTTTATGGCCGAAATTACAGACCTATTAACACGCTCGGAGGCATTAGCCTGTGGTGCGTAGACCGCTGTGTAGGCATGGTTTATTTTATACTTTTGCATTAAATTATTAAAGGCATGCGACTTGAACTGTACTCCATTATCAGAGACTACCGTTTCGGGAACGCCAAAACAGTGAAACAGGTCCTCTTCCAAACATTGTATAATGGCGTCTGCAGTAAATTTTTTTATGGCTTTCAGAAAAGGAAATTTCGTAAGATGTTCGAGTACAATAAAAATTCCTACATTCCCAGCCTTGGATCTCGGATACGGGCCGAGAAAGTCAACAAAGAGTTTTTGAAAGAACCGAGTACTGTCTCTGCTTTTTGCAAGTGGGGGTCTGAGTACCTTATTTGGACTTTTAGTAGTTTTGTAGATCTCGCACTGGTTAATGTATTCTTTAACTGATGTTACCAAATTGGGCCAATAGTAATACCTTCGCACTCTTTCTAAAGTTTTGTTGATTCCCCCATGAGCGGAAAGTGGATTGTCATGACCCATTTTTAATGCTATAGGCACTAACTCTAAAGGAAGCCATAATTTCCAAACTAAATCATCGGCAACTTTGTCTCCTGTTGCGTGCTCAGTTCGCATATAGATATAACCATCCACTATTTTGAATTCAGATAGCTGATTTTGGTTTTTCTCTATTTTTTGTCCGCAGATCCTGATAGCCAGTCGATTGAAAACAAGGCGATTGCAGGCCTATAAAGGTGGAGACGTCGATAGCCGATAAGTCCTCAGTGTAAGTTCTTGATAACGCGTCGGGCACAATATTTTTGGATCCTTTACGATGTTGATTCGAAAAGGTATACCCCTGCAGCTTCAACGCCCATCGTGCCAATCGGCTGCTTAGGTCTGTTTGGGCCATCAGCCATTTTAAGGACGCGTGATCAGTCATCACAGTAAAAGACTGGCCCTCAACATATGCACGGAATTTTTTTATACATACTATTGCGGCTAAACACTCTTGTTCGGTAACAGAGTAGTTTCTTTGACATTGATGAGGTTTTCGTGACATATAGGCAATGGGAATCTCATCGCCCTGTTTATTTATTTGCATAAGGACTCCTCCAACACCGGTGTGACTCGCGTCACAGTGAATATAAAATGGGGCCTCGAAATCTGGTGTATGTAATACAGGAGCTTTGCATATCGCCCTTTTCAGAGATTAAAAGGCACTTTCAGCTAGTTCCGACCATTCGAAACGACGTTTGTGCTTGAGGGCAATGGTGAGCGGTGATGCTAGCGAAGCAAAATTGCAAATAAATTTTTGGTACCATCCAGCCATACCCAGAAAACGGCGAAGTTGTTTTAATGAGCGGGGCGCTGGATAGTTATTTATTGCCGAATTTTTTTAGGCTCCATAGCTATTGTTTCATAGCCGACCACATGGCCTAAATACTTCATTTATTGTCAATCCTGCGTTAGAAAGGCACATGGCTATCTCTTTCAATACAACAATATGTTTCTCAAAAGATTCAGAAACTATCAGCAGATCATCCAAGTATATAAAAACTTCATTTTTCAATCTAACAGGGATTATTCTATCCATTAGCTTTGACATCGTCGACGGTGCATTGGTTAGGCCAAAAGGCATGACCGTAAATTGGTAGAGGGCTCTACCTGGCACTGTAAAGGCTGTTTTATCCCGAGAGCTTGGTTCTAGTGGTATTTGCCAATAGGCATCCTTTAAGTCAAGGCTTCGGAAGACGGCTGAGTATCCCGTCGATTAGCGGCATGGGATAGGCGTCTTTTCGTGTTACTTCATTGACTTTACGACTATCAATACAAAGTTAAACTTTGCCGGGCTTGCGCACAAGTACCACTGGCGACGACCAGGCACTGTCTGACTCCTCAATTACACCTAGTGCAATCATGCGATCAAGTTCATTGAACATTAACTTTTCGATCGCTGTAGAGACGGCATAGTGTCTTTGTTTAATTGGCTTTGAATCGCCAACATCAATCACATGCTCAAGAAGGTTTGTCTTTCCTAAGCCATTTTTCGTGAAAGATGGAAAGCACTGAATAGTCTTATTCAAAATTATTTGTTGCGATTCCGTCAATGGTCGATATGTACCCATATCTGGACCTTCGAGGCTGGCCAAATTGGCAGTATTCGTCAAGACGGACGGCAGTAAATCGAATTCGGCCCAAAAATTAATACCTAAATAAAGATGCTGAGCTAACGATGGGACTAGATAGAAGGTCAAAGTCTTGGTATTTCCTCTATACTGTACTTCGGTACGTAATTTTTCGACAACCCTCTGTGTGTTACCATCTGCTGTTCGTATAGTAGAGCACATGAGTTTGTGAGGTAATATCTGCCTAATATTAACACCTCTGCGTCCGGCCGAATATCGTGGCCTACTATAGCGGATAGCAGGGATTTATTCTCGAGTTTTCGGTGTTTATAATAGACATTTCTCCGAAACTTGGAACGTGTCATTCTCTTACTATGGGGGCTGACGACTTGATTATTAGTATTTTGAAGACGATTGTACCTCTGGTAAGTCTGTAAAGTCCGGTAGATATATATTAGAAGCACTAGAAGCTTCTAATCTGTGTTGGTCGCTTTCGATACTAATAGTCTGCGTGCACTTTTCGGCGGTGCACGCGGCAAAGAGTTTTTTGCATGACTGCATCTAGCACAACTTGGTCTACATGTGTCTGCTTGACCACAGCCATAACAGAAAACGCGGCGATCGGCCACGCAGTCTTGATAACGATGGCCACTGCTGCCACAATTCCAACAGGTCCGACTTATGGCTGCTTCATCGTTATGGCTTGTAACTGATTCATTATCAGAATTGGTATCAACCTCGTGTACAAGTCGGGGTGCTGGCCTTGGAGCAGGTCGTGGTTTCGCCACTTGAGGTATTGTCTGGAAAAACACTTCTCGCTTCCTAACAACGCTTCTCAACTTAGTTATGCTTTCGATCTTTTCATATAAAAGCTCGTGTTGGATTTCCGGTAATAGATTTGATCTAATAGAGGCCAATAAATATGCTTTCGGCAAGGGCTCAGATAATTTATCAGCTATTGCAACAACAGCTTCGTAAAACTTATCTAAGGATTCGTTGGCCTTTTGCTTGCGACGGTCGATTGCAGCTCGAATGTTTACATCTGTACGCTCTTCCCTGAACTGAACTCGCAAGGCGTTTTTCAATTCTTCCCATTTTATTTCATGTACGCTTTTGTGATAGCGCCAAAACCACTCGGTTGCGCTTCCCTCAAACAAATTACTAACATAACGTGCTAATAGTTCGTAATTGCCGTCTAACGTTTGGATGGTTAATGTCTCTACGCGATATATAAAGTCTTCAACAAATATGCCTAACCTACCGGAAAATTTCAGTTTCCAATTGGCGATTATTTGGCTTATCCGATCTGGACGTAGCTCGGTTCCTAATGAAGAAAGCCTGGGCATTAAATTAGTCGGAGTCATACTAACAGGAGTTGCTCGATTTTGGGGCCTTGTTGCATTGTTGGCATCATTGGACGTTCGTGGCAACACAGCTGGTTCAGCTGCTTGTGCCACTAAACCTTGAGACGTAGTAGGTGGACTGGTTGGTAAGGGTAGTGAACGAGATTGCAAAAACGATGCTACTTGACTGGTAAAAATCGTCATCAGGTTTCTAAATCCTTCATTTAGCGACTGAGAAATTAGCTCAGTTTGTTTAACTGCCTGCAAGGTCAGGACATCGGCCAGTGTTTGCTAATTGTATAATAGTTGTCCTTATTGCTTCGCTCAGCGATTGTATTGCTTTTATGAGCTCTAGTGACGGTTGGCATGTTTAGCGATGGTAGACTTTGATTCGACTAACTCAAATCGGAGTTGAAAGTTAGATTTAAGGTAGAGGATTGTAATGATGCTCTACAAACGGGACAAATGTTTCTGTTGGAAACCTTCTGATTAAAACATACCCAATGAAAAGTATGATTGCAGCTGGTCGATAAAAGTTGAGCTCTGTGATCAATATCTTTAAGACAAATGTAGCACTGAACCTCACCAGCTAAGTTTGCACAACTGGGGGCTACGAACATGACCAATTTGCCACTGTTTCTTAAAAGCAGTTATATTTTACATTCGTAATTAAGCTTTAAAATAATATCTAAATAAACTTTTTTTTTTTATATAAACAGTGAAAATCAGCGGTATACTGTAATATAAGGTTAATCAATCCAATTGTCTTCCTAGTTAAAGAAACGCACCAGCAACACTAAGAAGACCAGGATCATTAGCCACCAATATATTATCCAGGAAGATTTTAACAGGTAGCAATGAAAGAGGGAACAAAATGTTATAATCTATGCCTGAAATAAGGTGAAATGACACAAAGAAGAGGAAGGGATGTGTGGTAACTGGGTGGTGATCATTTAAACAATTCACGTATCCAGTGGGTCACTTAGGGTATCTTAATACCTTGTTTCCATTTAGCGGTAGGTCGTAGAAGTTCTAAGTTCCAAGTTTTAAACTAGCATCCAGCAAAAATTACTGTTGATTGCGGAGTTAGCTTTTATTTGAAAAACCAACTTATCCAGCAATCAGAACTAATGGACGTGCGTTTATTTGTTGTTAGGCTCGCACCTAAGCTATTTAGAAATGCTAGCTAATCCATAGCCTTTCAACAATAAACAAGGACAAGGGAAATGGAACCATGTTCCAACTGATTGAGTAAAGTCAGATGTTATCGACTGAGAAAAAAATTGCTCTATTGTATTTAAGATCGGGGATTGCCGGATCGGGTCCCACGTTGGGCGCCAAAAACAATTAATAATAACTATAACATACAACGTAGGATAGTTGCAGAGTCGAGCTGATAGAAGCATAGACATTTCCGGCTCTATCTTGTCGGCGATGGAGGGATTCGGAAAAAAAATTCCGAGATGTCAAATGCTCGTTTCCAAATTATTAATTATTAAAATTTCGCGTGTTGTTTTGTGGAAACAGGTCGCCTATAAATCGGTTGGAACGACATCATAGACAAAGAAAAGAGAAGAAAAAGAAAAGTAGGTCTGCACTTATTTATGAATGTATAGTGTACGATAGCTACCCCAGAGATGGAAATTGGAAGCAGCGTATGCCCACCCTCCCATGATCGTCCAAGGGCCAAGACATGTTTGAGACGATCCCTTGTACACCCTCGATATTGTTTACATTGACTCAAGTCTGCTTTTCATAAATCCCGGAATGGGAAAGGGTTTTAGTTAGAATTCATGGTAACTTCTTTATTTATGTCAATTAGATCTTTCATTTAAGTTGTGGTTATTCCTTAACATTCCAAAAGATATTACAACATATAAATGACTTAATTTTACTTTAAATTAGAAGCAATGATAATGTATTATATTATAGTTGCTTCCCTACTACTAACCAAATTTTACATATCTTTTGCTTACTCTAGGCCAAAAACTAATTGATTTATTTTACCGAAGCGAAAAGTTGCTGAAAACAGTAAGGGTTAATATGTATATTTTATATATGCAAATATGTCAAAGACACAAATACGTATCGTTATAATAAGAGTAGGATTAAGCCATGCAGATTATATTATGCGGCTAAAGGCCATTTTAGCTGTTTAATAAATTTACCGGTGGTGTGCTTAATATTTAGCGCCACTACTGTACGGTGCACAGCTGATAAGCATTGCATGCGACAGATCAAACGCTCGCCAATTTGTTATCAATCCTTTTTTTTATTTTACCGTTGTTTACTCAGGTTTCACATAAGCTCGGTTCACGCTTTGGCACAACAAGAAATAAAATTGTCGTACGCATGCTCGTTTGGCTGCTCGTGAGCCGGCCAAGTAATACCCTGATTAAACGGAACAATTGTAAATTATAATGGGGTGCTCCAGCTTACCATTTAGCAGATTCAGCGACGAAAGTATATACTTTCGGCGGTGCCCATACGAGTGGTATTTATGAATATATTTAAAGGCAGGGTTTATTTTTCTCCCGCATTGTTTTAGATGAATTAAAGTTTTAAAATTTTTATTTGCCGACAAAAATCACTTTGCTTTTTACTTATTGTAAACTCGGCAACTTTTCGCTTTAGCACATTATACCCAACGCAAAAAAAATAAACAATAAAAAAAATAAAAGGGAAGATTATCGAAACCAAAACAAAAAAAAATATGCAACTTCTTAGTCGCCAGGTTGGCCGCTCGGTAATTAGCTATTATAACTTATTCAATTAAATTATTCGAGCATAGCAAACTTGTTAAATCAAAAATATTTTTCACTGTAGGTTATGGCTCGGACTATTACAAACGGCGGCACTTTCGTTTGCTAACTTATAACATTTTCTTTTCTTTTTTGTGTGCGTCGATCCGTGCTTGTTTAACACATGCCGAACACTACTGTGCCAGGTAGCGATGATCTGCCATGCTCCCTGTGCCGGTAAATCCGGTTCTGCTCGATTATTTCAGAGAGTGAGAAACTTAGCTTAAGAGTTTCTGTATAAGTGCCAATCTGTGTACACAAGAAAATGATAATTAGAAAAAAAGTACACAGCGCAAAAGCAATGAGCGGCTGGTCCGCAAGAGGAAAGAAATATTTACCCTTTTGGGATTGGCATCAGGTCAAGTCTGGCTTGCGGAAGTGTCATCTAACCTCACCGTGTCAAAAATTCGCAAACACGCATGTTTCTTGTAGATCGAACACAAGTCTGCAATTTCGAAGTGTAATCGAGTAGTTTTATATTTCAGCTAACATTTTAAATAAATATAAATATATATATATTATTATATATATTATATTATTTTATATTTATATTTTATTTTTGTTGTCATTTTCTGCGTAGGTAGGTAAACTACAATAATTAACAAAAATACTACTAAAACTAAAAGAAATCTACTACTTAATAAGTGTCAAATCAACTGTTAGTCACAACTGCATTAACGAAAATTCCATTGCCTACTTGTGGGTACACAAAAGAAATAGTCAACAAATTTTTGTTTACAAGCGCCTTTACAGACTAGGGGATACCCTGAACCCTCTTCTTCAAATGCATATATATATTCTATTTTAGCAGCTATATGTCAAGTTTGGTGACTCTAGCTCTTATTATATACCAACATTGCCCAAAAAACAGGATATCGATATCGATTTTTATCGATTGCTTGGAAACGGAGTAAGTTCTTGATTATCGGAAACAAACATAATCTGCGCAGGCACTAGGAGCACCTACATCTAAAATGCCTCTAGCTCTTATAGGTTCTGAGATCCTTGCGTTCATACATACGGACAGACGGACAAAAGACAGACGGACATGGCTAGATCGACTCGGCTATTGATGCTGATCAAGAATATATATACTTTATGGCGTCGGAGATGTCTCCTTCTATGCGTTACACATTTCACGACAAAATTATTATACCCTTTGCAAGAGTATAATAAAGTATTTTTATTTAAAAAGGTTTCCTTTTGAAACTAGAGTTATGATTAGGTTTGGCTTATAGATTTGATATAAAATGAATATTGCAATCATTATTATTTTATCGGTTGCTCAGAAAATTTATAGAACACTTATCTTTTTAAATATTATATATTAATTATAGTAGCTCAAAGTTTTAATACGCTATTAATTCCACTTCAACTTGATGAGAATTCAAGCGCAAAAAATGTGAAGGCAAGAGCTAATACAGAAAGAAGCAAACATTTATGGGATTTTAGAGAGTAATACACCGTTTTATAGACATTTTATGCTTCAATATGATGAATATGTTTCAACTTTTTGTTTGTTTTTGTTTTTGTTTTGTACTTATAACAATAGCTATGAGCTTCGTCATCTTTAAATTACCTGCTACCGAAGCTAAAAGGATAATGGCAAATGAGGCGAGGTTGAATCAGTTAAAATTTTTGAAAAATTCTTAAGATCTGAAAATTCGATTGATTAATTTTAAACAAGTAAGAGGTTCTAGTCGGGAGCTCCCGACTAGGGGATACCCTGAACCCTCTTCTTCCAACATCAAAAATATATATATAAATTCTATTTTAGAAGCTATATGATCGGTTCGATGGATGAACCATTGAGCAGACCAACTCTTTCTGCTACTTGGGTGTCCACCTGGATCGAAGGCTCATATGGGGGCCTCACATCGCAGCAACGAGAGCAAAATGCCTGAGAAGACTTCAAAAGCTCGATTGGCTACTAAAGCCTCAAAGCAAGCTGCACATATCCACGAAGACACTGCTTATCAAAACGATGGTAACGCCTATCGGACATATGCGATCCAAGTTTGGGGCACGGCATCAGCACACCAGCTTCGTCGCATAAGAGTGGTCCAAGCCAAGGCAGCACGCAAGGTGGCTGGCCTGCCATGGTACGTAACAACAGACGCCATCGAACGCGATCTCCACCTAACAAAGGTCGGAGATCAGCTCAACTTCTTCAGCAGCCGATACTCCGACAAATTGGTGCAGCATCCGAACGCGGCCGCAAGGGCCCTGGCTGAGCCCATCAGTGAGAGGCGCCTCCGAAGGCTACACCCCGACGACCTACCAACGAGGCGCATCACTTAAAGATCCCTTTCCCATTATTGTTATATATTTTTAAGTCTGTAATTATCATTTAAGTTATTAAATAATAACTATACTCTATACCCTTAACTCCGCTTGGTAGAGATCAGAAGACACTGATCGATTCCAGCGCAAAATAAAAATAAACCAGGAGAGAAGCTATATGTCAAATTTTGTGACTCTAGCTCTTATTATTTACCAACATTGCCCAAAAAACAGGATATCGATATCGATTTTTATCGATTGCTTTGAAACGGAGTAAGTTATCGATTATCGCAAACAAACTCGATCTGCGCGGGCACTAGGAGCACCTACATCTAAAATTTCAAGTCTCTAGCTCTTATAGGTTCTGAGATCTTTACGGCCGGACTGACAGGCGGACATGGCTAGATCGACTCGGCTATTGATGCTGATCAAGAATATATATTATGGGGTCGGACTCACAATTGAATCAAGTTTGAGCTGCGTCAGCAATTATGCGTGGGATAATAATTACAAGAAATCGAAATGTTTATACTTGTGCTTATGTGCTAAGTTATATTAAAGGGTGGGTACGACTATAGATATGTCACTCCCCCAACCATTAGAAAAGAGCCTGTCCTCAGGTGTTTAAGTTTGGGTATAGTATAACATTTTCTTCTTTTACAATTGGTGTATCTTCTACTATTGTAGGTGTTTCGTCTGCTTTTGTTTTGTTATATTTTATAAATAATTTCTTAGGTATGCTTTTAAAATTATATGTTAAATACATTGTTAAACTTATTAATATGATTACATTGGTTATTGTAATTATCTGGAATACATTGTTAATTTTTGTGTGTTCATCTATAATTTGTTTCGTTTGTACAAACGAAGTGGTTCTAATTTTATAACTTCATTGCTTACGTAAATGCTTTGAGTATAATCTAACATATTGTTTGAAATCGAAATTTTATTAACAATTAAAGATTTTTATTATATTGTTGCCTTCTTTTGTTATTTCGTTATTTATACAGCTATGGTTTAATATAGTTTTTGGTAAATTCCAAGTTAAAATTATATTTGGTTCAACATAGCTGATTTGAAAATTTTGTAAAGTTTTAGTATAACTACATTCTGATGTTATTTGGTTTAAAATTCCGGTCAAACATTCATTATTAATTAATTTTTTGTTTCTTTGCTATAAACTTTTTTGTCTTGGGTAAAATATTTTTCATGAGCTATTTCTGTCAAAATGTTATTATTATCATCCGGGTATGGAATTATTTCGAATACCGGGTTTTTTATTATTTCTCGAGGAATATGGGATATTATAAGTATTTCGTTTGTATCTAATTTAAACCAAGTGGAAGTTTTTATATTCAACAAGTTCTCAGAATTAACATGCATCAAATAGTCATTTTTTAGTAATTTCGGGTTAAAATGCCTAATCTTGTTAGCTGCATTCCCATCCCAATGTCTTCTATATATTCTGTAAAGTGTTGTAAGTTAAATATAAGGATATCTAATTTCTTTCCTTTTTGTTTCTCTTGATTTAGTCGTTCATGATTTCTATTCCTTTGTTTATAGTTTCTATTATGTGATTTAATTCGTTAACCTGAACACTGTTTTCTGCTAAGCTGCTTAATTTTTGTTCAATTTCTGTCTTGTCTTCTTGAGCACTATGTATGGTTGCTCTTGTGCTAATGGTATCTTCGCATAAGAAGTTTTCGTTTAATTGAATTCTGGACAGAGCATCTGCCACATCATTTTCTTTTTCTGGGACGTATTTAATTTGGAAATCAAACTCATTTAGCTTGATTTTTCATCGTTGTAATTTCATGTTAGGTTCTTTCATGTTATTTAACCAGACGAGTGGTCTGTGATCCTAAGGATTTGAAATTGTCGACCAAAAAGATAGGACCTAAAGTATTTAGTGGCCCAAACGATTGCTAATAATTCTTTTTCAATCGTTGAATAATTTATCTCATGCTCGTTGTGAGTTCTACTTGCATAGCATATAGACTTATGCTCTTGCGAAAGGACGGCCCCTATTGCCATATTACTCGCGTCAGTAGTTAATGAAAATGGTTTTTCGGATCTAGGGTGTATTAAAATTGGGTCGGATGTTATGAGTACTTTTAGCTTTTCAAACGCTAATTCGTAGTCTTTGTCACTTATATTGATTTTTGCTCCCTTTTTAATTTGAGTGTTAATGGTTTAACTATATTAGCGAAATTTGGTATGAATTTCCCATAAAAACCACATAATCCTAGAAATGATTTAATTTATTTTGGGGTTTTTTGAATTGGGAATTCGACTTGTATTTTCTTGGGATTTGGTTTTATACCCTCAGTTGTGATGATGTGACCGAGAAATTCAGATTCTTTTCTCATAAACTGGCGTTTATCCAACTGTAGTTTTAAGTTAGCTTCTCTAAGCTTCTCAAATACTTTTTGTAGCGGCAAAATGTGTTTCTCCAATGAAGTGGAAAAAATAATAATGTCGTCAAAGTAGAGCAGACAATCCTTAAAAATTAAATCTTCTAAAAGATTGTTCATACAACGTTGGAACGTTGCAGGTGCATTCTTAAGACCAAATGGCATGCGAGTGTACTCGTAATGGCCATGTTTAGTCAAAAATGCGGTCTTGGGTATTGAACCAGGATCCATTTGGATTTGGTGAAAGCCTTTGGCTAGATCAATGGTTGTGAAGCATTGACATTTTCCAAGTTTGTCTAATATTTCATCCATGATCGTAATAGGATATTTATCATTAATAGTTAATTCATTGAGATTGCGGTAATCTACGACTAACCGGAATTTTTGCTTTCCAGATGCATCGTTTTTCTTTGGAACGATTATTACTGGTGAGCAGTAAGGGGATTTGGATTAACGTATGATATTTTATCTTATCATATCGCTTATTTGTTTATTTACTTCCTCATCGTATATTTCAGGATATTTGTATGGACGCTTGTAAATTGGGTCCTCATGTTTTGTTAGAATTTTGTGTTTAATTGTACTAGTGAAAGTCAAATTGTCACCTTTATGGTACTGGATATCACGAAATTCATGTAAAACTTTTTTAATTTTTTCTTTTTCTTCTGAGTTTAGGTGCTCCAGCCTAAACTCATTGTTTTCTATTAATTCGTTAGCGAAGTTAAATGGTCTGTCCACTGTTGAGGATGGATCAAGGCACTCTTGTCATGTCCTCTTCGTCATTATATCTAAAACAAAAGTTAAATTCTCCTAAGGTTACGGATCCTTGTGCACAGTCTATTTTTTCTTGACATGCTTCAAGGTATTCTCTCCCAATCAGAACATCATAATGCTCTGAAAGTTTAAGCGGTTTGTTTTCATTAGATTTATGGTTGAACCTGTGTCAATGACACATTTTAGAACTTCGTCATTCATAATCAATTTTATGAATGGATTTCTTCTGTTTGTTCCGAGGCTTGCTGATGAACATTTTCGGATGTATCCATTTCCATCTGCCCACTGTTGCTATCTCTTTGACGTTTAGTCGGAGGGTTTGGCGCATTCAAGCGTGAATGGGACTGACTTTGATACTTTTGGAATTTTGCGATCTACCTTGACTTAATTTCTGTTGGAACTCGTGTTGAGCTTTCTGACTGTCTTCCGAATTATTATGATGTTTATTATGTACGTGGTAACTTTAATTCGTGTTGGAATAGCCACTTGAACTGGTGGTTGGGTTAGCATTTTGCTGATAATTTCCCATGTTCCTACGATTGTTATTTTGATTTCCCTGAACATTATTAGTTTTGGGCTTATCAGTTACACTATTTTCACATAATACCTCTCTTTGAGCTACTTGCTTAAATTTTTGTGTCGACGTAATGTCGTATTTGGCTAACATCATGAAAAGCCTATCGGGTAATTTTTTTGTTATTACATCTTTGATTGTGTTATTCATGGCATTTGTGTAAAGTGTCGTATTGCTAGGTATATTTTCTAATGCTAACTTATTTAATATAACAAAAGATTTATTTTCGAGATCCTCGATGAATTTACGGAGATTTCCCTGGTAATTTGTGTTGTATAAAATGGTGTAGGCTGCTGTCCTTTGTGAAATTCTCTGGGCATCTCCAGTGACTTGCAATTCGATGGCTCCGTATAAGATGCTGTGTTGTCTAACATCTCGGGTTGGATAAAGGTGTAGGATGAAATCGATCCTCTTAATGAAAGCGTTGAGATTTTCCGTTGATCCGTCAAAACTTGGCACCTGTCTCAGTTGTGAGAGGGCCTGGTTGAGGTGTTGTTCTGATAATTCCATGGTCATCTTAGTGTAATACACTTTTTTGTTTTTATTTTGTGTTGGATGATTTTATTTTAAATATTTTTGAGATTGTAGTTTTGAACTTTTTAGTTCTTTGATTTTGCACCTTTAATTCTTTGCACTTTGTTTTTGTACTTTGTACTTTTAATTTAGTTTATTGTTTGTGATTGGTTATTTGTTTTAATGTTTTTTTTTTTTTTTTTGTGTGTGTCTTAAAAAGACCCAGTAAAACGTATTGCAGGGATCAAAAGATATGCAAAGCCAGTCGTTATTAACTGTAGTAGCTTTATTGCCCAAAGGGTCAATGTTATTAGACTACTAGTGACCCGAAGGTTCTTGTGCGGATACGTATTCGAGAAAACGTTTGTTACAAACCGATAACAATTTCGGTCGCGATTGTGCGTTAGATCTGGGAATTAATTATCCTTTAGCGATCTTCACTTTTTCCCGACGTATCCTACCGGCAGCGCCAATTAAGTTTTACGCGTTCAGTTATTGTAAAAAAATATATTTCAATTTATTATTTTCACCAGATACGACATTACGTCGACACAAAAATTAAAGCAATTAGCTCAAAGAGAGGGATTATGTGAAAATAGTGTAACTGATAAACCTAAAACTAATAATGTTCAGGGAAATCAAAATAACAATCATAGGAACATGGGAAATTATCAGCAACTTGCTAACCCATCAGTTCAAGTGGCTATCCAACACGAATCAGACTTACCACGTACATAATAAACAGCATAATAATTCCGAAGAATCAGAAAGCTCAACACGAGTTCCAACAGAAATAAAGTCAAGGTAGATCCCAAAATTACTTAAATTATCAAAATCAGTCCCATTCACGCTTGAATGCGCCAAACTCTCCGACTAAACGTCAAAGAGATAGCAACAGTGGGCAGATGAAAATGGATACATCCGAAAATTTTCATCAGCAAGCCTCGGAACAAACAGAAGAAATCCATTCATAAAATTGATTATGAATGACGAATTTCTAAAATGTGTCATTGACACAGGTTCAACCATAAATCTAATGAAAACAAACCGCTTAAATATTCCAGTTTACAACGAGACATTAAAGGTTCACACCATAAATGATGTTATCGAATTAAAACAAAGCATACGATTAGGAGCAATCAAAATTTGTCCGAGTAAACAAAATTTTTATATTCACGACTTCTCAGAGCATTATGATGTTCTGATTGGGAGAGAATACCTTGAAGCATGTCAAGCAAAAATAGACTATGCACAAGGATCCGTAACCTTAGGAGATTTAACTTTTGTTTTAGATATAATGACGAAGAGTTCGAAGATGACATGACCGAACAAGAGTGCCTTGATCCACCCTCAACAGAGGACAGACCATTTAACTTCGCTAACGAATTAATAGAAAACAATGAGTTTAGACTAGAGCACCTAAACTCAGAAGAAAAAGAAAAAATTAAAAAAGTTGTACATGAATTTCGTAATATTCAGTACCATGAAGGTGACAATTTGACTTTCACCAGTACAATTAAACTCAAAATTCTAATAAAACATGAGTACCCAATTTACAAACGTCCATACAAATATCCTCAGATATACGATGAGGAAGTAAATAAACAAATAAGCGATATGATAAGACAAAATATCATACGTAAATCCAAATCCCCTTATTGCTCACCAGTAATAATCGTTCCAAAGAAAAACGATGCAGATTACCGTAATCTCAATGAATTAACTATTAATCATAAATATCCTATCCCGATCATGGATGAAATATTAGACAAATTTGGAAAATGTCAATATTTCACAACTATTGATCTAGCCAAAGGCTTCCACCAAATGCAAATTGATCCTGGAACATGGAACATGGCCATTACGAGTACACTCGCATGCCATTTGGTCTTAAGAATGCACATGCAACGTTCCAACGTTGTATGAACAATCTCTTAGAAGATTTAGAAGATTTTTAAGGATTGTCTGGTCTACTTTGACGACATTATTATTTTTATACCCTGAACCCATTAAGAAAAAGGATCTCAGAACCTATAAGAGCTAGAGACTTGAAATTTTAGATGTAGATGCTCCTAGCTCCCACGCAGATCGAGTTTGTTTGCGATAATCGATAACTTACTCCGTTTCCAAGCAATCGATAGAAATCTATATCGATATCCTGTTTTTTGGTAAATTTTGGTAAATAATAGGAGCTAGAGTCACCAAACTTGACATATAGCTTCTAAAATAGAATATATATATGCATCTGATGTTGGAAGAAGAGGGTTCGGGGTATCCCCTAGTCGGGAGCTCCCGACTAGAATCTCTTTCCTGTTTCCACTTCATTGGAGGAACACATTTTGTCGCTACAAAAAGTATTTGAGAAGCTTAGAGACGCTAACTTAAAACTACAGTTGGATATGCGAGTTTATGAGAAAAGAATCTGAATTTCTCGGTCATATCATCACAACTGAGGGTATAAAACCAAATCCCAAGAAAATACAAGCAATTGTCAGATTCCCAATTGCAAAAACCCCAAAATAAATTAAATCATTTCTAGGATTATGTGGTTTTTATAGGAAATTCATACCAAATTTCGCTAATATAGTTAAACCATTAACACTCAAATTAAAAAGGGAGCAAAAATCAATATAAGTGACAAAGACTACGAATTAGCGTTTGAAAAGCTAAAAGTACTCATAACATCCGACCGAATTTTAATATACCCTAATTTCGCAAAACCATTTTCATTAACTACTGACGCAAGTAATTTGGCAATAGGGGCCGTCCTTTCGCAAGAGCATAAGCCTATATGCTATGCAAGTAGAACTCTCAACGAGCATGAGATAAATTATTCAACGATTGAAAAAGAATTATTAGCAATCGTTTGGGCCACTAAATACTTTAGGTCCTATCTTTTTGGTCGACAATTTCAAATCCTTAGTGATCACAGACCACTCGTCTGGTTAAATAACATGACAAACCTAACACGAAATTACAACGATGGAAAATCAAGCTAAATGGGTTTGATTTCCAAATTAAATACGTCCCAGGAAAAGAAAATTATGTGGCAGATGCTCTGTCCAGAATTCAATTAAACGAAAACTTCTTAGGCGAAGATACCATTAGCACAAGAGCAACCACACATAGTGCTCAAGAAGACAACATTAACCACTTACAAATCACAGAAAGACCCCTTAATTACTATAATCGACAAATAGAAAAAGAAACCAGGAACGAAACAAAAGTTAAGAATTACTTTCAAAAAACCAACATAAAAATTACATACAAAGACATGACTAACGCGCTTGCCAAAGAATTAATAAAAGAATACTTATGCACAAAGAAAAGTGTGCTATACTTCCACAACGAAGCAGATTTTCCAATTTTTCAAGAAGCCTACTTAGAAATAATAAGTCCTAATAATTCAACAGAGGCAATGAAAACTAGTAAAAAATTAATAGATCTTCAAACATTAGCAGAATTTAAAGAACAAATATTAACAAAAAACACAAAGAATTATTACATCCAGGAATTAAAAAAACTATCAACTGGTTCAAAGAAACCCACTATTTACCTGATTATCAAATTTAATTCAAAATCTAATAAACGAAAGTGAGATTTGCAACATCGCAAAAACAGAACACAGGGATACAAAATTAACTTTCGAAATAACTCCGGAAATAGCTAATATCCGAGAAAAATACGTAATGGATTTTTACATAGTAGGAGATAAACAATTTTTATCTTGCATTGATATCTATTCAAAATTTGCATTATTAATAAAAACGAGAAGAAAGGCTATCTTCGGCACGCCGAAGATCTAATACCCTCGCAGACCCAACCTTTTCATAATGCTTATAGTGCTTTGCCCGTATCTAAGAAGCACAGAGAAAATAGTTAATGCCGAGTTTGGTCAAGATATCTTGATAAACAAAATGTTTTTTCATACAAAAACTTAATTTTCGACCGATCGTTCCGTTGGCAGCTATATGATATAGTGGTCCGATCTTAATAGGATTTAGCATATATATGAGGACCTTAGTGAAACTAATAATTGCCGAGTTTGGTCAAGATATCTTGATAAACAAAATGTATTCTCATACAAAAACTTAATTTTCGACCGATCGTTCCTATGGCAGCTATATGATATAGTGGTCCGATCCAGCTGGGTTTAACATATGTGCTGCGTGCAACAGAAAGAGGGACTTCTGCAAAGTTTCATTAAGATAGCTTTAAAACTGAGAGACTAGTTCGCATAGAAACAGACAGACGGACAGACGGACGTGGCTGTATCGACTCGGCTGTTGATGCTGATCAAGAATATATATACTTTATGGGGACGGGGATGTCTCTTTCTATGCGTTACACATTTCACGACGAAATTATAATACCCTCTGCAAGGGTATAAAAAGTAGAGACTGGTTAGAAACCAAACGAGCTTTGGAAACCAAAAGCTAAATGGGTTTGATTTCCAAATTAAATACGTCTCAGGAAAAGAAAATTATGTGGCAGATGCTCTGTCCAGAATTCAATTAAACGAAAACTTCTTAGGCGAACATGCCATTAGCACAAGAGCAACCACACATAGTGCTCAAAAAGACAACATTAACCACTTACAAATCACAGAAAGACCCCTTAATTACTAATTTGAAAAAGGAACCGAGAACGAAACTAAAGTTACGAATTACTTTCATAAAACCAACATAAAAATTACATACAAAGACATGACTAACGCGCTTGCCAAAGAATTAATAAAAGAATACTTATGCACAAAGAAAAGTGTGCTATACTTCCACAACGAAGCAGATTTTCCAATTTTTCAAAAAGCCTACTTAGAAATAATAAGTCCGAATAATTCAACAGAGGCGATGAAAACTAGTAAAAAATTAATAGATCTTTAAACATTAGCAGAATTTAAAGAACAAATATTAACAAAAAACACAAAGAATTATTAAATCCAGGAATTGAAAAAACTATCAATTGGTTCAAAGAAACCCACTATTTCCCTGATTATCAAAATTTAATTCAAAATCTAATAAACGAAAGTGAGATTTGCAACATCGCAAAAACAGAACACAGGGATACAAAATTAACTTTCGAAATAACTCTGGAAATAGCTAATATCCGAGAAAAATATGTAATGGATTTTTACATAGTAGGAGATAAACAATTTTTATCTTGCATTGATATCTATTCAAAATTTGCATTATTAATAAAAACGAGAAGAAAGGCTATCTTCGGCACGCCGAAGATCTAATACCCTCGCAGACCCAACCTTTTCATAATGCTTATAGTGCTTTGCCCGTATCTAAGAAGCACAGGGAAAATAGTTAATGCCGAGTTTGGTCAAGATATCTTGATAAACAAAATGTTTTTTCATACAAAAACTTAATTTTCGACCGATGGTCCGATCTTAAAAGGATTTTGCATATATATGAGGACCTTAGTGAAGCTAATAATTG
Organism: Drosophila novamexicana; assembly: GCF_003285875.2. NCBI lineage: Eukaryota > Metazoa > Arthropoda > Insecta > Diptera > Drosophilidae > Drosophila > Drosophila novamexicana. The sequence continues at coordinate 239,386 of NW_020824897.1, forward strand.
ACGAGTTTGGTCAAGATATCTTGATAAACGAAATGTGTTTTCATACAAAAACTTAATTTTCGACCGATCGTTCCTATGGCAGCTATATGATATAGTGGTCCGATCCAGCTGGTTTTAACATATGTGCTGCGTGCAACAGAAAAAGGGACTTCTGCATTAAGATAGCTTTAGAACGGAGAGACTAGTTCGCATAGACACAATATAAAAAGTAGAGACTGGTTAGAAACCAAACGAGCTATAATACAAGTATTAAACCAAATGGGTAAACCCATCGAAATAAAAGCAGACAAAGACTTAGCTTTTATGTGCACAGCTTTACAATTATGGCTTAAATCAGAAGCAGTAAATATTAATATAACCACTAGTAAAAATGGCGTATCCGACGTAGAACGATTTCATAAGACAGTTAACGAAAAATTAAGAATCATTAACAGCGACTCAGACGTCGAAAAAAAACTTACAAAATTTGAAACTATATTCTACGTATACAATCATAAGACAAAGCACAAAACGACTAACAGAACACCAGCGGACATATTCATATACGCAGGTACAGCAGAGCATAACACTCAAGCTAATAAAGAAAAACTAATAAATAACCTCAACAAAAACCAAACGAAATACTGATAATATCCCATATTCCTCGAGAAATAATAAAAAACCCGGTATTCGAAATAATTCCATACCCGGATGATAATATAATAACAAAAATAGCTCATGAAAAATATTTTACCCAAGACAAAAAAGTTTAATTAATTTCAATTTCAAAAAATATGTTAGATTATACTCAAAGCATTTACGTAAGCAATGAAGTTATAAAATTAGAACCACTTTCGTTTGTACAAACGAAACAAATTATAAATGAAGACACAAAAATTAACAATGTATTCCAGATAATTGCAATAACTATATTGTAATCATATTAATATGTTTAACACTGTATTGAACATATAAGTTTAAAAGCATACCTAGGAAATTATTTATAAAATATAACAAAACAAAAGCAGAAGAATCACCTACAATAGTAGAAGATACACCAATTGTAAAAGAAGAAAATGTTACAGGCTCTTTTTATACCCTGAACAAATTAAAAATGGGTATAAGGGTATATTGTATTTGAGCGAAAGCCAAATGTATGTAACAGGCAGAAGGAAGCATCTCGGACCCCACAAAGTATATATATTCTTGATCAGCATAAATAGCCGAGTCGATCTAGCCATGTCCGTCTGTCTGTCCGTCCGTCCGTATGTATGAACGCAAGGAACTCAGAACCTATAAGAGCTAGAAATCGATATCCTGTTTTTTTGGGCAATTTTGGTAAATAATAAGAGCTAGAGCCACCAAACATGATATGTTGCGTCTAGAATATTATAGATATTTCAAGTATCTTTCATTTCATACCTATCGCCACCTCCCCGCTACCACCACAGAGGTATAAATCCAGTTAATAACCCAACTTTTATTGCCAACCAATTTAAACCACAATATTAATGCAATTGACTTTTTCAAAATACACAAATATTCTATGGTACAATAAGATATACTGTAGAAAATTTCATAAAGATCGGTTAAGAAAAACCAAAGTTATATGCAACTGCGCAATTGTATGGGGCGGCAGCTTTAAGAATTTCTGTATACATGTACACACACACATTCATGCGCGTATGCTTCGCATTCTAATAGCATGGTAATTGCATCTTTTGTTTGTAATGTTATTTTAGTTCCTTTTTTTTATCATAAGTACTTAATTGTTGGTGTGGCTGTTGAGTAGGGGCATAGCAAGTGGTGCGGTCTGTCGCGTGTTCGAGGCCGGCCAAGGGAACTTTTTATACCCCGAACCCATTAAAAATGGGTATAAGGGTATATTGTATTTGTGCACGATCCAAATGTATGTAACAGGCAGAAGGAAGCATCACCGACTCCATAAAGTATATATTCTTGATCTACTCAACAGCCACATCAGCATAAAAAAAAAACAAGTAAGAGGTTCTAGTCGGGAGCTCCCAACTAGGGGACACCCTAAACCCTCTTCTTCTTTCTTTTAGAAGCTATATGTTAGGTTTGGTGACTCTAGCTCTTATTATTTACCAAAATTGCCCAAAAAACAGGATATCGATATAGATTTGCGATCGATCTGCGCGGGAACTAGGAGCATCTACATCTGAAATTTCAAGTCTCTAGCTCTTATAGGTTCTGAAATCCCTTGACTCCTATATACGGACGGACGGACAGACGACGGACATGGCTAGATCGACTAGGCTATTGATGCTGATCAAGAATATATATACTTTATGGGGTCGGAGATGCTTCCTTCTGCCTGTTACATACATTTGGATTTTGCACAAATACAATATACCCTTATACCCATTTTTAATGGGTTCAGGGGATAATAAAAAAACAAGTAAGAGGTTCTAGTCGGGAGCTCCCGACTAGGGGATACCCTGAACCCTCTTCTTCCAACATCAAATGCATACACATATTCTATTTTAGAAGCTATATGTCAAGTTTGGTGACTCTAGCTCTTATTATTTACCAAAATTTTTTCGATTGCTTGGAAACGGAGTAAGTTATCGATTATCGGAAACAATCTCGATCTGCGCGGGAACTAGGAGCACCTACATCTAAAATTTCAAGTCTCTAGCTCTTATATGTTCTGAGATCCTTGCGTTCATACATACGGACGGACGAACGGACGGACAGACAGACGGACATGGCTAGATCGACTCGGCTATATGTGTTGATCAAGAATATATATACTTAATGGGGTCGGAGATGCTTCCTTCTACCTGTTACATACATTTCGATTTTTCACAAATACAATATACCCTTATACCCGTTTTTAATTGATTCAGGGTATAAAAAAACGATACAAACTACGACTACTTGTAAATATACAATTACAAATAAAAACGAGAAAGAAGGGCTACCTTCGGCACGCCGGAGATCTAATACCCTTGCAGACCCAACCTCTTGATAATGCTCATAGTGCTTTGCCCCTATCTAAGAAGTACCGGGAAAATAGTAAATGCCGAGTTTGGTCAAGATATCTTGATAACCAAAATAGGTTTTTAATCAAAAACCTAGATTTCGACCGATCGCTCTTATGGCAGCTATATGATATAGTGGACCGATGTTAGTTAATAATATCGTAAAAAACTAAAAGTTTTTTCATACAACAACTTAATTTTCGACCGATCGTTCCTATGGCAGCTATATGATATATGAGGAGTATAGTAAAACTAATAAATGCCGAGTTTGGTCAAGATATCTTGAAAAACAAAACGTTTTTTCATACAACTTAATTTTCGACCGATCGTTTCGTTGGCAGCTATACGATATAGTGGTCCGATCTTAATATGATTTTGGTTATAATATGGAGTATAGATTTTGATTTTTCACGCCTCTTAGTCCATTTACCCACCTCATTTGTTTTCACGGAGGCAATCAGTTGGTAATGCTCCTCATAAGTGCCAAATATTGGATCCCAAAGCTCAATGTCCTGGTAAAATATACTATTAACTCCTGCAAAGTCTGTGTAGTACACTGTCGACGACTCAACTTATGGGCGAGCTCCCAAGGGCGAGATCAATCTTTTCCCGACTCTTCACACACATGGATGTAGACTTTGCAATACCTTTTGATATTAAAAGCTACATTGGTCGAGCGTGCAAAATTACCAAGGGTTATGTCTGTGTCTTCGTGGGTTTCAGCACGAAAGCAAACCATTTAGAAGCCAACACAGACCTAACCACGGAGAGATTCCTCGCCGCATTTTCGAGATTTATAGCAAGACTCTGCCTTCCCTAACAGATGTATTCAGATAATGGAAAATCATTTGTGGGAGCCTCATCCGTTCTTTCAAAAGATTCCTTGCAAGTGACCAAGAAGCTCATCTTATCCAAGCACAGCCATCAAACTTGTGTTGGCATTTCAATCCTCCTGGCGCTCCTCACATGGGCCGATTGTGGGAGGCAGGTGCCAAAAGCTTTAAGACCCACTTCTACAAATCCACCTCGTGCTCAAAATATATATTTAAGGAGTTTTCGACTCTCCTCTTCAAGATTGAAGCCTGCCTTGATTACAGGCCAATCTCTCCAATATCGGAAGATCCGACCGATTTATTGGTTCTAAGTCCAGGCCACTTCATAGTTGGCGGCCCTCTACTGTCAACCAACGATCCAGTAAGCCATTTCTATAGTTAACCGCTGGCAGCGACTCAAAGCGCTCCACCAGCAATTCTGCGTTCGGTGGAAGAATGAGTATTTAAAAGAGCTCCATAAGCGAAACAAATGGCTGTCTCCAACAAGGGGCCTCCAAGTCAGTGATATGGTGATTACCAAAGAAGATAACCTACCAATAAATGAATGGCTCCTTGGTCGAGTTCAGCTCGCTTACCCAGGTACAGATGACAAGGTCAGCGTAGTGGACGTGCTTACCGCTCGTGGTGCCATCCGAAGGCCAATCGCCAAATTGGTCCTTCTTCATACAATAAGAGCTTCTTGCTCCTCGCCCCCCAGCGGCACATCACCACCAAGCCTAAGCCCTTCCACTATACGGACGTCGCTTATGTACCTTCTCCAGCACAAGGGGGTCAGCATCCTGCCCACCGCCATATTGCGCATCGACATCGGGAAGATGACCCTTGAGACTCGGGCCCTAATCGATCGGTGTTGTTCGGTAAGCCGCATTAATACAACCTTCGCAAGGACCTATGGACTTTCTGTCACACGCATTGGCGCGGAATGTTGATGCAAGTTCAATGCCAGTGTTGATGCCTGTTCAATGCCAGTGTCGATGCCAGCTCAATGCTCGTGTGAACATAGTATTGACTGAGCTTCACTCAGTGAGGGAGAGTCACTCAGTGAGAGAGCGACTCACTCACAAATACGATCCCCAATACGCTCAGAACTCTCCCTACGGTCTGCACTCCGCCTCCATAGTTCCAACCAAAAAATATGATAATCACTTCGAATCTAAAGTTTATTATATGCAGCCCCTACAAGAATAAACTACCACTTAGTTGTAGAAAATTATATTATTTTATTTGACGCTCAAGATTGCTTATTTAAGCAACGCCCCCACAAACATACATTAACACTCAAGAGTGACACAGTATCGAGAGAAGTCATTAATGAAAAGAGTAATGAGTAACTGGCCAAGTTGACTACCTTGATGAAATCCAGTTCAAAAGATTAACTGGGAAGCCGAGAAGGCATAATTTATGAAGTAGCAAGAAGTGGTTGACAGAGTCGAAAGCCCTACAGACATCAGCATAGACCCATCAAACCCATCAATTACAAGCGAAGTAAACTCAAGAAGGTAAGTAGTTGTAGATCTACGCTTTACGAACACATGCTGGGAAGGTGTAATAATAGAACTACATAAATGTTGCAGTTGAGATGTTATGATTTTTTTAAAAGCTTAAGCGGATAATTTGGAAATTCCTCTATAGTTTTCGATATCGGACTTACTCCCTTTATTATGGAGACCAAATGGTCAGAAAAGATGGAGTGTTCACGAACAATGCAAAAAGTTCTAAAACAGGTTTACATAATGCTGCAACGCAGTACCTAAGTACATAAGCAGGAACACCTTCAGGGCCCGGTGAGTAAACCGGCTGAATAGTTTTACGGTCGCTAAAAAGCGAATTTTCCGTAATAATGGGTTTTAAGATGCATTTTGACCTCTGTAACTGATAAGGTTACGGCTGATTTTTATTATACCTAGAGGAGGAGTAGGTAGTTTGAAAAAAGTTTGCGAACGGATCGGCTATTCCTCGACTTCACATTTTGTAATCTCATTAGTTTACCTGAGAACCAGAGAGGCCTATCTGGCCTAGCCTGCAACAATCCGCGTAGGCGGATTTATCCTGTGCACAACACTGTCGAACGAATGCAACACGAAAATTAAATAAAGAGATCTGTTTCTTGAATTGCGCACACGATTAACCTGCCATAATGACATTACATGTAGATCATCAATAAATTCGTTTGACGAAGAAGGCAACAGAAAGTTTGAGTCTGATGGCGATGACCAGTCGAGATTAAAGTTTAGATTTAGACCGCTAACATTCTGGTAGGCAAGCTCAAAAGAAGAATTTAGTTTTTGACGCAGCAACTAAAGTAGATGCACCACTAGAAAGAGGCATCACCGACTCCATAAAGTATATATTCTTGATCTACTCAACAGCCACATCAGCATAAAAAAAAACAAGTAAGAGGTTCTAGTTGGGAGCTCCCAACTAGGGGAAGAAGAGGGTTTATTCTTCTTTCTTTTAGAAGCTATATGTTAGGTTTGGTGACTCTAGCTCTTATTATTTACCAAAATTGCCCAAAAAACAGGATATCGATATAGATTTGCGATCGATCTGCGCGGGAACTAGGAGCATCTACATCTGAAATTTCAAGTCTCTAGCTCTTATAGGTTCTGAAATCCCTTGACTCCTATATACGGACGGACGGACAGACGACGGACATGGCTAGATCGACTAGGCTATTGATGCTGATCAAGAATATATATACTTTATGGGGTCGGAGATGCTTCCTTCTGCCTGTTACATACATTTGGATTTTGCACAAATACAATATACCCTTATACCCATTTTTAATGGGTTCAGGGTATAATAAAAAAACAAGTAAGAGGTTCTAGTCGGGAGCTCCCGACTAGGGGATACCCTGAACCCTCTTCTTCCAACATCAAATGCATACACATATTCTATTTTAGAAGCTATATGTCAAGTTTGGTGACTCTAGCTCTTATTATTTACCAAAATTTTTTCGATTGCTTGGAAACGGAGTAAGTTATCGATTATCGGAAACAATCTCGATCTGCGCGGGAACTAGGAGCACCTACATCTAAAATTTCAAGTCTCTAGCTCTTATATGTTCTGAGATCCTTGCGTTCATACATACGGACGGACGAACGGACGGACAGACAGACGGACATGGCTAGATCGACTCGGCTATATGTGTTGATCAAGAATATATATACTTAATGGGGTCGGAGATGCTTCCTTCTACCTGTTACATACATTTCGATTTTTCACAAATACAATATACCCTTATACCCGTTTTTAATTGATTCAGGGTATAAAAAAACGATACAAACTACGACTACTTGTAAATATACAATTACAAATAAAAACGAGAAAGAAGGGCTACCTTCGGCACGCCGGAGATCTAATACCCTTGCAGACCCAACCTCTTGATAATGCTCATAGTGCTTTGCCCCTATCTAAGAAGTACCGGGAAAATAGTAAATGCCGAGTTTGGTCAAGATATCTTGATAACCAAAATAGGTTTTTAATCAAAAACCTAGATTTCGACCGATCGCTCTTATGGCAGCTATATGATATAGTGGACCGATGTTAGTTAATAATATCGTAAAAAACTAAAAGTTTTTTCATACAACAACTTAATTTTCGACCGATCGTTCCTATGGCAGCTATATGATATATGAGGAGTATAGTAAAACTAATAAATGCCGAGTTTGGTCAAGATATCTTGAAAAACAAAACGTTTTTTCATACAACTTAATTTTCGACCGATCGTTTCGTTGGCAGCTATACGATATAGTGGTCCGATCTTAATATGATTTTGGTTATAATATGGAGTATAGATTTTGATTTTTCACGCCTCTTAGTCCATTTACCCACCTCATTTGTTTTCACGGAGGCAATCAGTTGGTAATGCTCCTCATAAGTGCCAAATATTGGATCCCAAAGCTCAATGTCCTGGTAAAATATACTATTAACTCCTGCAAAGTCTGTGTAGTACACTGTCGACGACTCAACTTATGGGCGAGCTCCCAAGGGCGAGATCAATCTTTTCCCGACTCTTCACACACATGGATGTAGACTTTGCAATACCTTTTGATATTAAAAGCTACATTGGTCGAGCGTGCAAAATTACCAAGGGTTATGTCTGTGTCTTCGTGGGTTTCAGCACGAAAGCAAACCATTTAGAAGCCAACACAGACCTAACCACGGAGAGATTCCTCGCCGCATTTTCGAGATTTATAGCAAGACTCTGCCTTCCCTAACAGATGTATTCAGATAATGGAAAATCATTTGTGGGAGCCTCATCCGTTCTTTCAAAAGATTCCTTGCAAGTGACCAAGAAGCTCATCTTATCCAAGCACAGCCATCAAACTTGTGTTGGCATTTCAATCCTCCTGGCGCTCCTCACATGGGCCGATTGTGGGAGGCAGGTGCCAAAAGCTTTAAGACCCACTTATACAAATCCACCTCGTGCTCAAAATATATATTTAAGGAGTTTTCGACTCTCCTCTTCAAGATTGAAGCCTGCCTTGATTACAGGCCAATCTCTCCAATATCGGAAGATCCGACCGATTTATTGGTTCTAAGTCCAGGCCACTTCATAGTTGGCGGCCCTCTACTGTCAACCAACGATCCAGTAAGCCATTTCTATAGTTAACCGCTGGCAGCGACTCAAAGCGCTCCACCAGCAATTCTGCGTTCGGTGGAAGAATGAGTATTTAAAAGAGCTCCAAAAGCGAAACAAATGGCTGTCTCCAACAAGGGGCCTCCAAGTCAGTGATATGGTGATTACCAAAGAAGATAACCTACCAATAAATGAATGGCTCCTTGGTCGAGTTCAGCTCGCTTACCCAGGTACAGATGACAAGGTCAGCGTAGTGGACGTGCTTACCGCTCGTGGTGTCATCCGAAGGCCAATCGCCAAATTGGTCCTTCTTCACACAATAAGAGCTTCTTGCTCCTCGCCCCCCAGCGGCACATCACCGCCAAGCCTAAGCCCTTCCACTATACGGACGTCGCTTATGTACCTTCTCCAGCACAAGGGGGTCAGCATCCTGCCCACCGCCATATTGCGCATCGACATCGGGAAGATGACCCTTGAGACTCGGGCCCTAATCGATCGGTGTTGTTCGGTAAGCCGCATTAATACAACCTTCGCAAGGACCTATGGACTTTCTGTCACACGCATTGGCGCGGAATGTTGATGCAAGTTCAATGCCAGTGTTGATGCCTGTTCAATGCCAGTGTCGATGCCAGCTCAATGCTCGTGTGAACATAGTATTGACTGAGCTTCACTCAGTGAGGGAGAGTCACTCAGTGAGAGAGCGACTCACTCACAAATACGATCCCCAATACGCTCAGAACTCTCCCTACGGTCTGCACTCCGCCTCCATAGTTCCAACCAAAAAATATGATAATCACTTCGAATCTAAAGTTTATTATATGCAGCCGCTACAAGAATAAACTACCACTTAGTTGTAGAAAATTATATTATTTTATTTGACGCTCAAGATTGCTTATTTAAGCAACGCCCCCACAAACATACATTAACACTCAAGAGTGACACAGTATCGAGAGAAGTCATTAATGAAAAGAGTAATGAGTAACTGGCCAAGTTGACTACCTTGATGAAATCCAGTTCAAAAGATTAACTGGGAAGCCGAGAAGGCATAATTTATGAAGTAGCAAGAAGTGGTTGACAGAGTCGAAAGCCCTACAGACATCAGCATAGACCCATCAAACCCATCAATTACAAGCGAAGTAAACTCAAGAAGGTAAGTAGTTGTAGATCTACGCTTTACGAACACATGCTGGGAAGGTGTAATAATAGAACTACATAAATGTTGCAGTTGAGATGTTATGATTTTTTTAAAAGCTTAAGCGGATAATTTGGAAATTCCTCTATAGTTTTCGATATCGGACTTACTCCCTTTATTATGGAGACCAAATGGTCAGAAAAGATGGAGTGTTCACGAACAATGCAAAAAGTTCTAAAACAGGTTTACATAATGCTGCAACGCAGTACCTAAGTACATAAGCAGGAACACCTTCAGGGCCCGGTGAGTAAACCGGCTGAATAGTTTTACGGTCGCTAAAAAGCGAATTTTCCGTAATAATGGGTTTTAAGATGCATTTTGACCTCTGTAACTGATAAGGTTACGGCTGATTTTTATTATACCTAGAGGAGGAGTAGGTAGTTTGAAAAAAGTTTGCGAACGGATCGGCTATTCCTCGACTTCACATTTTGTAATCTCATTAGTTTACCTGAGAACCAGAGAGGCCTATCTGGCCTAGCCTGCAACAATCCGCGTAGGCGGATTTATCCTGTGCACAACACTGTCGAACGAATGCAACACGAAAATTAAATAAAGAGATCTGTTTCTTGAATTGCGCACACGATTAACCTGCCATAATGACATTACATGTAGATCATCAATAAATTCGTTTGACGAAGAAGGCAACAGAAAGTTTGAGTCTGATGGCGATGACCAGTCGAGATTAAAGTTTAGATTTAGACGTCTAACATTCTGGTAGGCAAGCTCAAAAGAAGAATTTAGTTTTTGACGCAGCAACTAAAGTAGATGCACCACTAGAAAGAGGTGGTAATAAAATCGGTGTCCGATTTTTCTTTTTGGCCTTACTTTCTTAAATTATTAAGTGCATGGAGTATGGAGCGGTGCCAGGTAGCATTGTCGGTTCAAGGTAGTTGCAAGTTTGACTCCGCAAGGGGGAACATAATCAAGTCAAAGGATTGAGTATCACGAGCTGGATTTGGTTTTGGGAGAAGGTTGAAGGTATACATTCTTAATATTATTAGTTATAATTTTCTACTAAGTACGAATAGCTAGCACTGTTGTTAAGTCGGTCCGACAGAAAAACTCCTGTCTGCTTGGAGGGGGAAGTGAATTGAGAGTGGCTACTATGTGACTTAAAAACTATTACAGAGGGGGCTGAAGGAGGGCTGTTGTGGCGTGTGTTGTGGCGAACGGGAAAAAATTATGCTGACTCTCTTAATTGATGCACTCTCGCGAAACACTTCAGGCAGAGTTTTTGCTATTTGATGCAGTTAGCCCTGTCACCAACAGACATTTGCAAAAAACGGGGGCATAAGCACACTGGATGGTTCTCCTTTAAGCAAAGTTTGCACGATTGAGCCTTAACGCTCACCTTGGCTTCTAAGGAGTTAATTTTTTTTGTCGGAGGCTGCTTTCGAGCGTTTCTGGAGTGACCTGTGCACTTGTGCTGGGCATCATGCCCTCTATCGCCTCTAAAGTGTGATAGCGTTCCATTAAGAAATAATTTACGTCGATCCACATCGGGATGTCAACTTTGTTGTGCAACGACGGTTCCCACAGTGAAAGTGTAAGCTTCGGTAGCTTGGAGGCGCACAGGTAAACCAGATGGCAATCCCAGTTCACAGTAACTATGCGGGAGTGCTCTAGAGCTGTTGCGAAACAGGCTGGAGATTAAAGAGCACGTGAAGTTGGATATTAACTAACAGCATCTTGTTCTTAAATCTGTCAGTTAAGTCACTTCACGCTGATGCGAAATCATCATTTGTGCGAGGAGACTTGGGTACGATTGCCTTCGCTTCCCCACCTGAATTTGTGTTGAGGTGAAATAGTTTTCCGACCTCTGTTAACCATGGATTGGTTATATAGACAGCTGTAAAATCGTCTGGGCTATTTTAAATACTCCCAATAAAAAACGTCAATCTCCAGACTGCAGCCTCTTTGCTGTTGGCTGGGCGCAGGAGCGATCAGCGCGGTTGCGCTCTCTGTTTTCTCATTAAGAGTAGAGGCACAGCGCTCTTAAACAAAGTAGCAGTGGTCATATTTTGCTTGCATGGCTTTCATGTCTTGCGTTTGACTCTTCTTGGCTGATAACTTTGTAACAGCGCTCACACCCTTGCTCGACCTTCCCCCAAAGGGGTATGTCGCCCCGAACTGACTGAGTCGGTCAGTGAAGGCAATAAATTCAGTGAGTTCCGTAGTTTGATTGCTGAAAAATTAGACGATACCGGATACCCTTAGCGCACACGACTATATCATATAGCTGCCCTATGATCGATCGGTCGAAAATTAAGTTTTTGTATGAAAAATCATTTTGTTTTTCAAGATATCTTGACCAAACTCGGCATTTATTAGTTTTACTTTACTCCTGATATATATGTAAAATCCTATTAGGATTGGGCCACTATATCCTATAGCTGCCATGGGATCGGTCGGTCGAAAATTAAGTGTTTGTATGAAAAACATTTTGTTTTTCAACATATCTTGACCAAACTCGGCATTTATTAGTTTTACTTTACTCCTCATATATATGCAAAATCCTATTAAGTTCGGACCACTATATCATATAGCTGCCATAGGAACGATCGGTCGAAAAACAAGTTTTTGTATGAAAAAACATTTTGTTTTTCAAGATATCTTGACCAAACTCGGCACTGGTTAGTTTTACGTTGCTCCTCATATATATGCAAAATCCTATTAAGATCGGACCACTATATCATATAGCTGCCATAGGAACGATCGGTCGAAAATTAAGTTTTTGTTTGAAAAAACATTTTGTTTTTCAAGATATCTTGACTAAACTCGGTATTTATTAGTTTTACTCAGGTCTTCTTATATATGCAAAATCCTATTAAGATCGGACCACTATATCATATAGCTGCCATAGGAATGATCGTTCGAATATTAAGTTTTTGTATGAAAAAACATTTTGTTTTTCAAGATATCTTTACCAAACTCGGCATTTATTAGTTTTACTATGCTCCTCAAATATATGCAAAATCCTATTAAGATCGGACCACTATATCATATAGCTGCCATAGGACCGATCGGTCGAAAATTAAGTTTTTGTATGAAAAAACATTTTGTTTTTTAAGATATCTTGACCAAACTCGGCATTTATTAGTTTGACTGTACTCATCATAAGTATATATGCAAAATCCTATTAAGACCCCATAAAGTATATATAATCTTGAGTCGATAGAGCTATGTCCGTCTGTACGTCTGTTTGTGTTTATGCGAACTAGACTCTCAGTTTTAAAGCTATCTTAATGAAATTTTGCAGAAATCACTCCTTCTGTTGTACGCAGCACATATGTAAAAACAAGCTGGATCGGACCACTATATCATATAGCTGACATAGGATCGATCGGTCGAAAATTTGTTAGTTTTACTATGCTCCTCATATATACGGACCACTATATCATATAGCTGCCATAGGAATGATCATTCGAAAATTAAGTTTTTGTATGAAAAAACATTTTGTTTTTCAAGATATCTTGACTAAAATCGGCATTTATTAGTTTTACTTAACTTCTCATGTATATGCAAAATCCTATTAAGATCGGACCACTATATCATATAGCTGACAGGATCGCTCGGTCGAAAATTAAGTTTTTGTTTGAAAAAACATTTTGTTTATCAAGATATATTGACCAAACTCGGCATTAACTATTTTCCCTGTGCTTCTTAGATACGGGCAAAGCACTATTAGCATTATGAAAAGGTTGGGTCTGCGAGGGTATTAGATCTTCGGCGTGCCGAAGATAGCCCTTCTTTCTCGTTAATTTATTTTGTGTTGAAATAAGAGGGTTCAGGGTATTCTTTAGTCGGGAGCTCCCGACTAGAACCCCTTACTTGTTTTTTAAATTATTCGGTGTTGGAATAAGAGGGTTCAGGGTATTCCCTAGTCGGGAGCTCCAGACTAGAATCTCTTACTTGTTTAATATTATTCGGTGCTGGAATGAGAGGGTTCAGTGTATTCCCTAGTCGGGAGCTCCCGACTAGAACCTCTTACTTCTTTTTATACCCTTGCAGAGGGAGTAAAAAATTAATAGATCTTTAAACATTAGCAGAATTTAAAGAACAAATATTAACAAAAAACACAAAGAATTATTAAATCCAGGAATTGAAAAAACTATCAATTGGTTCAAAGAAACCCACTATTTCCCTGATTATCAAAATTTAATTCAAAATCTAATAAACGAAAGTGAGATTTGCAACATCGCAAAAACAGAACACAGGGATACAAAATTAACTTTCGAAATAACTCTGGAAATAGCTAATATCCGAGAAAAATATGTAATGGATTTTTACATAGTAGGAGATAAACAATTTTTATCTTGCATTGATATCTATTCAAAATTTGCATTATTAATAAAAACGAGAAGAAAGGCTATCTTCGGCACGCCGAAGATCTAATACCCTCGCAGACCCAACCTTTTCATAATGCTTATAGTGCTTTGCCCGTATCTAAGAAGCACAGGGAAAATAGTTAATGCCGAGTTTGGTCAAGATATCTTGATAAACAAAATGTTTTTTCATACAAAAACTTAAATTTTCGACCGATCGTTCCTTTGGCAGCTATATGATATAGTGGTCCGATCTTAAAAGGATTTTGCATATATATGAGGACCTTAGTGAAGCTAATAATTGACGAGTTTGGTCAAGATATCTTGATAAACGAAATGTGTTTTCATACAAAAACTTAATTTTCGACCAATCGTTCCTATGGCAGTTATATGATATAGTGGTCCGATCCAGCTGGTTTTAACATATGTGCTGCGTGCAACAGAAAAGGGGACTTCTGCATTAAGATAGCTTTAGAACGGAGAGACTAGTTCGCATAGAAACAGACAGACACAATATAAAAAGTAGAGACTGGTTAGAAACCAAACGAGCTATAATACAAGTATTAAACCAAATGGGTAAACCCATCGAAATAAAAGCAGACAAAGACTTAGCTTTTATGTGCACAGCTTTACAATTATGGCTTAAATCAGAAGCAGTAAATATTAATATAACCACTAGTAAAAATGGCGTATCCGACGTAGAACGATTTCATAAGACAGTTATCGAAAAATTAAGAATCATTAACAGCGACTCAGACGTCGAAAAAAAAACTTACAAAATTTGAAACTATACTCTACGTATACAATCATAAGACAAAGCACAAAACGACTAACAGAACACCAGCGGACATATTCATATACGCAGGTACAGCAGAGCATAACACTCAAGCTAATAAAGAAAAACTAATAAATAACCTCAACAAAAACCAAACGAAATACTGATAATATCCCATATTCCTCGAGAAATAATAAAAAACCCGGTATTCGAAATAATTCCATACCCGGATGATAATATAATAACATTTTGACAAAAATAGCTCATGAAAAATATTTTACCCAAGAAAAAAAAGTTTAATTAATTTCAATTTCAAAAAATATGTTAGATTATACTCAAAGCATTTACGTAAGCAATGAAGTTATAAAATTAGAACCACTTTCGTTTGTACAAACGAAACAAATTATAAATGAAGACACAAAAATTAACAATGTATTCCAGATAATTGCAATAACTATAATCATATTAATATGTTTAACACTGTATTGAACATATAAGTTTAAAAGCATACCTAGGAAATTATTTATAAAATATAACAAAACAAAAGCAGAAGAATCACCTACAATAGTAGAAGATACACCAATTGTAAAAGAAGAAAATGTTACAGGCTCTTTTTATACCCTGAACAAATTAAAAATGGGTATAAGGGTATATTGTATTTGAGCGAAAGCCAAATGTATGTAACAGGCAGAAGGAAGCATCTCCGACCCCGCAAAGTATATATATTCTTGATCAGCATAAATAGCCGAGTCGATCTAGCCATGTCCGTCTGTCTGTCCGTCCGTCCGTATGTATGAACGCAAGGAACTCAGAACCTATAAGAGCTAGAAATCGATATCCTGTTTTTTTGGTCAATTTTGGTAAATAATAAGAGCTAGAGCCACCAAACATGATATGTTGCGTCTAGAATATTATAGATATTTCAAGTATCTTTCATTTCATACCTATCGCCACCTCCCCGCTACCACCACAGAGGTATAAATCCAGTTAATAACCCAACTTTTATTGCCAACCAATTTAAACCACAATATTAATGCAATTGACTTTTTCAAAATACACAAATATTCTATGGTACAATAAGATATACTGTAGAAAATTTCATAAAGATCGGTTAAGAAAAACCAAAGTTATATGCAACTGCGCAATTGTATGGGGCGGCAGCTTTAAGAATTTCTGTATACATGTACACACACACATTCATGCGCGTATGCTTCGCATTCTAATAGCATGGTAATTGCATCTTTTGTTTGTAATGTTATTTTAGTTCCTTTTTTTTATCATAAGTACTTAATTGTTGGTGTGGCTGTTGAGTAGGGGCATAGCAAGTGGTGCGGTCTGTCGCGTGTTCGAGCCCGGCCAAGGGAACTTTTTATACCCCGAACCCATTAAAAATGGGTATAAGGGTATATTGTATTTGTGCACGATCCAAATGTATGTAACAGGCAGAAGGAAGCATCACCGACTCCATAAAGTATATATTCTTGATCTACTCAACAGCCACATCAGCATAAAAAAAAAACAAGTAAGAGGTTCTAGTCGGGAGCTCCCAACTAGGGGACACCCTAAACCCTCTTCTTATTTCTTTTAGAAGCTATATGTTAGGTTTGGTGACTCTAGCTCTTATTATTTACCAAAATTGGCCAAAAAACAGGATATCGATATAGATTTGCGATCGATCTGCGCGGGAACTAGGAGCATCTACATCTGAAATTTCAAGTCTCTAGCTCTTATAGGTTCTGAAATCCCTTGACTCCTATATACGGACGGACGGACAGACGACGGACATGGCTAGATCGACTAGGCTATTGATGCTGATCAAGAATATATATACTTTATGGGGTCGGAGATGCTTCCTTCTGCCTGTTACATACATTTGGATTTTGCACAAATACAATATACCCTTATACCCATTTTTAATGGGTTCAGGGTATAATAAAAAAACAAGTAAGAGGTTCTAGTCGGGAGCTCCCGACTAGGGGATACCCTGAACCCTCTTCTTCCAACATCAAATGCATACACATATTCTATTTTAGAAGCTATATGTCAAGTTTGGTGACTCTAGCTCTTATTATTTACCAAAATTTTTTCGATTGCTTGGAAACGGAGTAAGTTATCGATTATCGGAAACAATCTCGATCTGCGCGGGAACTAGGAGCACCTACATCTACAATTTCAAGTCTCTAGCTCTTATATGTTCTGAGATCCTTGCGTTCACACATACGGACGGACAGACAGACGGACGTGGCTAGATCGACTCGGCTATATGTGTTGATCAAGAATATATATACTTAATGGGGTCGGAGATGCTTCCTTCTACCTGTTACATACATTTCGATTTTTCACAAATACAATATACCCTTATACCCGTTTTTAATTGATTCAGGGTATAAAAAAACGATACAAACTACGACTACTTGTAAATATACAATTACAAATAAAAACGAGAAAGAAGGGCTACCTTCGGCACGCCGGAGATCTAATACCCTTGCAGACCCAACCTCTTGATAATGCTCATAGTGCTTTGCCCCTATCTAAGAAGTACCGGGAAAATAGTAAATGCCGAGTTTGGTCAAGATATCTTGATAACCAAAATAGGTTTTTAATCAAAAACCTAGATTTCGACCGATCGCTCTTATGGCAGCTATATGATATAGTGGTCCGATGTTAGTTAATAATATCGTAAAAAACTAAAAGTTTTTTCATACAACAACTTAATTTTCGACCGATCGTTCCTATGGCAGCTATATGATATATGAGGAGTATAGTAAAACTAATAAATGCCGAGTTTGGTCAAGATATCTTGAAAAACAAAACGTTTTTTCATACAACTTAATTTTCGACCGATCGTTTCGTTGGCAGCTATACGATATAGTGGTCCGATCTTAATATGATTTTGGTTATAATATGGAGTATAGATTTTGATTTTTCACGCCTCTTAGTCCATTTACCCACCTCATTTGTTTTCACGGAGGCAATCAGTTGGTAATGCTCCTCATAAGTGCCAAATATTGGATCCCAAAGCTCAATGTCCTGGTAAAATATACTATTAACTCCTGCAAAGTCTGTGTAGTACACTGTCGACGACTCAACTTATGGGCGAGCTCCCAAGGGCGAGATCAATCTTTTCCCGACTCTTCACACACATGGATGTAGACTTTGCAATACCTTTTGATATTAAAAGCTACATTGGTCGAGCGTGCAAAATTACCAAGGGTTATGTCTGTGTCTTCGTGGGTTTCAGCACGAAAGCAAACCATTTAGAAGCCAACACAGACCTAACCACGGAGAGATTCCTGGCCGCATTTTCGAGATTTATAGCAAGACTCTGCCTTCCCTAACAGATGTATTCAGATAATGGAAAATCATTTGTGGGAGCCTCATCCGTTCTTTCAAAAGATTCCTTGCAAGTGACCAAGAAGCTCATCTTATCCAAGCACAGCCATCAAACTTGTGTTGGCATTTCAATCCTCCTGGCGCTCCTCACATGGGCCGATTGTGGGAGGCAGGTGCCAAAAGCTTTAAGACCCACTTCTACAAATCCACCTCGTGCTCAAAATATATATTTAAGGAGTTTTCGACTCTCCTCTTCAAGATTGAAGCCTGCCTTGATTACAGGCCAATCTCTCCAATATCGGAAGATCCGACCGATTTATTGGTTCTAAGTCCAGGCCACTTCATAGTTGGTGGCCCTCTACTGTCAACCAACGATCCAGTAAGCCATTTCTATAGTTAACCGCAGGCAGCGACTCAAAGCGCTCCACCAGCAATTCTGCGTTCGGTGGAAGAATGAGTATTTAAAAGAGCTCCATAAGCGAAACAAATGGCTGTCTCCAACAAGGGGCCTCCAAGTCAGTGATATGGTGATTACCAAAGAAGATAACCTACCAATAAATGAATGGCTCCTTGGTCGAGTTCAGCTCGCTTACCCAGGTACAGATGACAAGGTCAGCGTAGTGGACGTGCTTACCGCTCGTGGTGTCATCCGAAGGCCAATCGCCAAATTGGTCCTTCTTCATACAATAAGAGCTTCTTGCTCCTCGCCCCCCAGCGGCACATCACCACCAAGCCTAAGCCCTTCCACTATACGGACGTCGCTTATGTACCTTCTCCAGCACAAGGGGGTCAGCATCCTGCCCACCGCCATATTGCGCATCGACATCGGGAAGATGACCCTTGAGACTCGGGCCCTAATCGATCGGTGTTGTTCGGTAAGCCGCATTAATACAACCTTCGCAAGGACCTATGGACTTTGTGTCACACGCATTGGCGCGGAATGTTGATGCAAGTTCAATGCCAGTGTTGATGCCTGTTCAATGCCAGTGTCGATGCCAGCTCAATGCTCGTGTGAACATAGTATTGACTGAGCTTCACTCAGTGAGGGAGAGTCACTCAGTGAGAGAGCGACTCACTCACAAATACGATCCCCAATACGCTCAGAACTCTCCCTACGGTCTGCACTCCGCCTCCATAGTTCCAACCAAAAAATATGATAATCACTTCGAATCTTAAGTTTATTATATGCAGCCCCTACAAGAATAAACTACCACTTAGTTGTAGAAAATTATATTATTTTATTTGACGCTCAAGATTGCTTATTTAAGCAACGCCCCCACAAACATACATTAACACTCAAGAGTGACACAGTATCGAGAGAAGTCATTAATGAAAAGAGTAATGAGTAACTGGCCAAGTTGACTACCTTGATGAAATCCAGTTCAAAAGATTAACTGGGAAGCCGAGAAGGCATAATTTATGAAGTAGCAAGAAGTGGTTGACAGAGTCGAAAGCCCTACAGACATCAGCATAGACCCATCAAACCCATCAATTACAAGCGAAGTAAACTCAAGAAGGTAAGTAGTTGTAGATCTACGCTTTACGAACACATGCTGGGAAGGTGTAATAATAGAACTACATAAATGTTGCAGTTGAGATGTTATGATTTTTTTAAAAGCTTAAGCGGATAATTTGGAAATTCCTCTATAGTTTTCGATATCGGACTTACTCCCTTTATTATGGAGACCAAATGGTCAGAAAAGATGGAGTGTTCACGAACAATGCAAAAAGTTCTAAAACAGGTTTACATAATGCTGCAACGCAGTACCTAAGTACATAAGCAGGAACACCTTCAGGGCCCGGTGAGTAAACCGGCTGAATAGTTTTACGGTCGCTAAAAAGCGAATTTTCCGTAATAATGGGTTTTAAGATGCATTTTGACCTCTGTAACTGATAAGGTTACGGCTGATTTTTATTATACCTAGAGGAGGAGTAGGTAGTTTGAAAAAAGTTTGCGAACGTATCGGCTATTCCTCGACTTCACATTTTGTAATCTCATTAGTTTACCTGAGAACCAGAAAGGCCTATCTGGCCTAGCCTGCAACAATCCGCGTAGGCGGATTTATCCTGTGCACAACACTGTCGAACGAATGCAACACGAAAATTAAATAAAGAGATCTGTTTCTTGAATTGCGCACACGATTAACCTGCCATAATGACATTACATGTAGATCATCAATAAATTCGTTTGACGAAGAAGGCAACAGAAAGTTTGAGTCTGATGGCGATGACCAGTCGAGATTAAAGTTTAGATTTAGACGTCTAACATTCTGGTAGGCAAGCTCAAAAGAAGAATTTAGTTTTTGACGCAGCAACTAAAGTAGATGCACCACTAGAAAGAGGTGGTAATAAAATCGGTGTCCGATTTTTCTTTTTGGCCTTACTTTCTTAAATTATTAAGTGCATGGAGTATGGAGCGGTGCCAGGTAGCATTGTCGGTTCAAGGTAGTTGCAAGTTTGACTCCGCAAGGGGGAACATAATCAAGTCAAAGGATTGAGTATCACGAGCTGGATTTGGTTTTGGGAGAAGGTTGAAGGTATACATTCTTAATATTATTAGTTATAATTTTCTACTAAGTACGAATAGCTAGCACTGTTGTTAAGTCGGTCCGACAGAAAAACTCCTGTCTGCTTGGAGGGGGAAGTGAATTGAGAGTGGCTACTATGTGACTTAAAAACTATTACAGAGGGGGCTGAAGGAGGGCTGTTGTGGCGTGTGTTGTGGCGAACGGGAAAAAATTATGCTGACTCTCTTAATTGATGCACTCTCGCGAATCAGTTCAGGCAGAGTTTTTGCTATTTGATGCAGTTAGCCCTGTCACCAACAGACATTTGCAGAAAACGGGGGCATAAGCACACTGGATGGTTCTCCTTTAAGCAAAGTTTGCACGATTGAGCCTTAACGCTCACCTTGGCTTCTAAGGAGTTAATTTTTTTTGTCGGAGGCTGCTTTCGAGCGTTTCTGGAGTGACCTGTGCACTTGTGCTGGGCATCATGCCCTCTATCGCCTCTAAAGTGTGATAGCGTTCCATTAAGAAATAATTTACGTCGATCCACATCGGGATGTCAACTTTGTTGTGCAACGACGGTTCCCACAGTGAAAGTGTAAGCTTCGGTAGCTTGGAGGCGCACAGGTAAACCAGATGGCAATCCCAGTTCACAGTAACTATGCGGGAGTGCTCTAGAGCTGTTGCGAAACAGGCTGGAGATTAAAGAGCACGTGAAGTTGGATATTAACTAACAGCATCTTGTTCTTAAATCTGTCAGTTAAGTCACTTCACGCTGATGCGAAATCATCATTTGTGCGAGGAGACTTGGGTACGATTGCCTTCGCTGAATTTGTGTTGAGGTGAAATAGCTTTCCGACCTCTGTTAACCATGGATTGGTTATATAGACAGCTGTAAAATCGTCTGGGCTATTTTAAATACTCCCAATAAAAAACGTCAATCTCCAGACTGCAGCCTCTTTGCTGTTGGCTGGGCGCAGGAGCGATCAGCGCGGTTGCGCTCTCTGTTTTCTCATTAAGAGTAGAGGCACAGCGCTCTTAAACAAAGTAGCAGTGGTCATATTTTGCTTGCATGGCTTTCATGTCTTGCGTTTGACCCTTCTTGGCTGATAACTTTGTAACAGCGCTCACACCCTTGCTCGACCTTCCCCCAAAGGGGTATGTCGCCCCGAACTGACTGAGTCGGTCAGTGAAGGCAATAAATTCAGTGAGTTCCGTAGTTTGATTGCTGAAAAATTAGACGATACCGGATACCCTTAGCGCACACGACTATATCATATAGCTGCCCTATGATCGATCGGTCGAAAATTAAGTTTTTGTATGAAAAATCATTTTGTTTTTAAAGATATCTTGACCAAACTCGGCATTTATTAGTTTTACTTTACTCCTGATATATATGTAAAATCCTATTAGGATTGGGCCACTATATCCTATAGCTGCCATGGGATCGGTCGGTCGAAAATTAAGTGTTTGTATGAAAAACATTTTGTTTTTCAACATATCTTGACCAAACTCGGCATTTATTAGTTTTACTTTACTCCTCATATATATGCAAAATCCTATTAAGTTCGGACCACTATATCATATAGCTGCCATAGGAACGATCGGTCGAAAAACAAGTTTTTGTATGAAAAAACATTTTGTTTTTCAAGATATCTTGACCAAACTCGGCACTTGTTAGTTTTACGTTGCTCCTCATATATATGCAAAATCCTATTAAGATCGGACCACTATATCATATAGCTGCCATAGGAACGATCGGTCGAAAATTAAGTTTTTGTTTGAAAAAACATTTTGTTTTTCAAGATATCTTGACTAAACTCGGCATTTATTAGTTTTACTCAGGTCTTCTTATATATGCAAAATCCTATTAAGATCGGACCACTATATCATATAGCTGCCATAGGAATGATCGTTCGAATATTAAGTTTTTGTATGAAAAAACATTTTGTTTTTCAAGATATCTTTACCAAACTCGGCATTTATTAGTTTTACTATGCTCCTCAAATATATGCAAAATCCTATTAAGATCGGAACACTATATCATATAGCTGCGATAGGACCGATCGGTCGAAAATTAAGTTTTTGTATGAAAAAACATTTTGTTTTTTAAGATATCTTGACCAAACTCGGCATTTATTAGTTTGACTGTACTCATCATAAGTATATATGCAAAATCCTATTAAGACCCCATAAAGTATATATAATCTTGAGTCGATAGAGCTATGTCCGTCTGTACGTCTGTTTGTGTTTATGCGAACTAGACTCTCAGTTTTAAAGCTATCTTAATGAAATTTTGCAGAAATCACTCCTTCTGTTGTACGCAGCACATATGTAAAAACAAGCTGGATCAGACCACTATATCATATAGCTGACATAGGATCGATCGGTCGAAATTTATGGTTTTGTATGAAAAAACATTTTGTTTTTCAAGATATCTTGACCAAACTCGGCATTTGTTAGTTTTACTATGCTCCTCATATATACGGACCACTATATCATATAGCTGCCATAGGAATGATCATTCGAAAATTAAGTTTTTGTATGAAAAAACATTTTGTTTTTCAAGATATCTTGACTAAAATCGGCATTTATTAGTTTTACTTAACTTCTCATGTATATGCAAAATCCTATTAAGATCGGACCACTATATCATATAGCTGACATAGGATCGCTCGGTCGAAAATTAAGTTTTTGTTTGAAAAAACATTTTGTTTTTCAAGATATCTTGACTAAACTCGGCATTTATTAGTTTTACTCAGGTCTTCTTATATATGCAAAATCCTATAAAGATCGGACCACTATATCATATAGCTGCCATAGGAACGATCGGTCGAAAAACAAGTTTTTGTATGAAAAAACATTTTGTTTTTCAAGATATCTTGACCAAACTCGGCACTTGTTAGTTTTACGTTGCTCCTCATATATATGCAAAATCCTATTAAGATCGGACCACTATATCATATAGCTGCCATAGGAACGATCGGTCGAAAATTAAGTTTTTGTTTGAAAAAACATTTTGTTTTTCAAGATATCTTGACTAAACTCGGCATTTATTAGTTTTACTCAGGTCTTCTTATATATGCAAAATCCTATTAAGATCGGACCACTATATCATATAGCTGCCATAGGAATGATCGTTCGAATATTAAGTTTTTGTATGAAAAAACATTTTGTTTTTCAAGATATCTTTACCAAACTCGGCATTTATTAGTTTTACTATGCTCCTCAAATATATGCAAAATCCTATTAAGATCGGAACACTATATCATATAGCTGCGATAGGACCGATCGGTCGAAAATTAAGTTTTTGTATGAAAAAACATTTTGTTTTTTAAGATATCTTGACCAAACTCGGCATTTATTAGTTTGACTGTACTCATCATAAGTATATATGCAAAATCCTATTAAGACCCCATAAAGTATATATAATCTTGAGTCGATAGAGCTATGTCCGTCTGTACGTCTGTTTGTGTTTATGCGAACTAGACTCTCAGTTTTAAAGCTATCTTAATGAAATTTTGCAGAAATCACTCTTTCTGTTGTACGCAGCACATATGTAAAAACAAGCTGGATCGGACCACTATATCATATAGCTGACATAGGATCGATCGGTCGAAAATTATGGTTTTGTATGAAAAAACATTTTGTTTTTCAAGATATCTTGACCAAACTCGGCATTTGTTAGTTTTACTATGCTCCTCATATATACGGACCACTATATCATATAGCTGCCATAGGAATGATCATTCGAAAATTAAGTTTTTGTATGAAAAAACATTTTGTTTTTCAAGATATCTTGACTAAAATCGGCATTTATTAGTTTTACTTAACTTCTCATGTATATGCAAAATCCTATTAAGATCGGACCACTATATCATATAGCTGACATAGGATCGCTCGGTCGAAAATTAAGTTTTTGTTTGAAAAAACATTTTGTTTATCAAGATATATTGACCAAACTCGGCATTAACTATTTTCCCTGTGCTTCTTAGATACGGGCAAAGCACTATTAGCATTATGAAAAGGTTGGGTCTGCAAGGGTATTAGATCTTCGGCGTGCCGAAGATAGCCCTTCTTTCTCGTTAATTTATTTTGTGTTGAAATAAGAGGGTTCAGGGTATTCTTTAGTCGGGAGCTCCCGACTAGAACCCCTTACTTGTTTTTTAAATTATTCGGTGTTGGAATAAGAGGGTTCAGGGTATTCCCTAGTCGAGAGCTCCAGACTAGAATCTCTTACTTGTTTAATATTATTCGGTGCTGGAATGAGAGGGTTCAGTGTATTCCCTAGTCGGGAGCTCCCGACTAGAACCTCTTACTTCTTTTTATACCCTTGCAGAGGATATTATAATTTTGTCGGGAAATGTAACGCATAGAAGGACACATCTCCAACCCCATAAGGTATATATATTCTTGATCAGCATCAACAGCCGAGTCGATAGAGCCATGTCCGTCTGTTTGTTTTTATGCGAACTAGTCTCTCAGTTTTAAAGCTATCTTAATGAAATTTTGCAGAAATCCCTCTTTCTGTTGTACGCAGCACATATGTAAAAACCAGCTGGATCGGACAACCATATCATATAGCTGCCATAGGATCGATCGGTCGAAAATTATGTTTTTGTGTGAAAAAAACATTTTGTCTTTCAAGATATCTTGACCAAACTCGGCATTTATTAGTTTTACTATGCTCCTCATATATACGGACCACTATATCATATAGCTGCCATAGGAATGATCATTCGAAAATTAAGTTTTTGTATGAAAAAACATTTTGTTTTTCAAGATATCTTGACTAAAATCGGCATTTATTAGTTTACTTAACTTCTCATGTATATGCAAAATCCTATTAAGATCGGACCACTATATCATATAGCTGACATAGGATCGCTCGGTCGAAAATTAAGTTTTTGTTTGAAAAAACATTTTGTTTATCAAGATATATTGACCAAACTCGGCATTAACTATTTTCCCTGTGCTTCTTAGATACGGGCAAAGCACTATTAGCATTATGAAAAGGTTGGGTCTGCAAGGGTATTAGATCTTCGGCGTGCCGAAGATAGCCCTTCTTTCTCGTTAATTTATTTTGTGTTGAAATAAGAGGGTTCAGGGTATTCTTTAGTCGGGAGCTCCTGACTAGAACCCCTTACTTGTTTTTTAAATTATTCGGTGTTGGAATAAGAGGGTTCAGGGTATTCCCTAGTCGGGAGCTCCAGACTAGAATCTCTTACTTGTTTAATATTATTCGGTGCTGGAATGAGAGGGTTCAGTGTATTCCCTAGTCGGGAGCTCCCGACTAGAACCTCTTACTTCTTTTTATACCCTTGCAGAGGATATTATAATTTTGTCGGGAAATGTAACGCATAGAAGGAGACATCTCCAACCCCATAAAGTATATATATTCTTGATCAGCATCAACAGCCGAGTCGATAGAGCCATGTCCGTCTGTACGTCTGTTTGTTTTTATGCGAACTAGTCTCTCAGTTTTAAAGCTATCTTAATGAAATTTTGCAGAAATCCCTCTTTCTGTTGTACGCAGCACATATGTAAAAACCAGCTGGATCGGACCACCATATCATATAGCTGCCATAGGATCGATCGGTCGAAAATTATGTTTTTGTGTGAAAAAAACATTTTGTCTTTCAAGATATCTTGACCAAACTCGGCATTTATTAGTTTTACTATGCTCCTCATATATACGGACCACTATATCATATAGCTGCCATAGGAATGATCATTCGAAAATTAAGTTTTTGTATGAAAAAACATTTTGTTTTTCAAGATATCTTGACCAAACTCGGTATTTATTAGTTTTACTCAGGTCTTCTTATATATGCAAAATCTTATTAAGATCGGACCACTATATCATATAGCTGCCATAGGAATGATCGTTCGAATATTAAGTTTTTGTATGAAAAAACATTTTGTTTTTCAAGATATCTTTACCAAACTCGGCATTTATTAGTTTTACTATGCTCCTCAAATATATGCAAAATCCTATTAAGATCGGACCAGTATATCATATAGCTGCCATAGGACCGATCGGTCGAAAATTAAGTTTTTGTATGAAAAAACATTTTGTTTTTTAAGACATCTTGACCAAACTCGGCATTTATTAGTTTGACTGTACTCATCATAAGTATATATGCAAAATCCTATTAAGACCCCATAAAGTATATATAATCTTGAGTCGATAGAGCTATGTCCGTCTGTACGTCTGTTTGTTTTTATGCGAACTAGACTCTCAGTTTTAAAGCTATCTTAATGAAATTTTGCAGGAATCACTCCTTCTGTTGTACGCAGCACATATGTAAAAACAAGCTGGATCGGACCACTATATCATATAGCTGACATAGGATCGATCGGTCGAAAATTATGGTTTTGTATGAAAAAACATTTTGTTTTTCAAGATATCTTGACCAAACTCGGCATTTGTTAGTTTTACTATGCTCCTCATATATACGGACCACTATATCATATAGCTGCCATAGGAATGATCATTCGAAAATTAAGTTTTTGTATGAAAAAACATTTTGTTTTTCAAGATATCTTGACTAAAATCGGCATTTATTAGTTTTACTTAACTTCTCATGTATATGCAAAATCCTATTAAGATCGGACCACTATATCATATAGCTGACATAGGATCGCTCGGTCGAAAATTAAGTTTTTGTTTGAAAAAACATTTTGTTTATCAAGATATATTGACCAAACTCGGCATTAACTATTTTCCCTGTGCTTCTTAGATACGGGCAAAGCACTATTAGCATTATGAAAAGGTTGGGTCTGCAAGGGTATTAGATCTTCGGCGTGCCGAAGATAGCCCTTCTTTCTCGTTAATTTATTTTGTGTTGAAATAAGAGGGTTCAGGGTATTCTTTAGTCGGGAGCTCCCGACTAGAACCCCTTACTTGTTTTTTAAATTATTCGGTGTTGGAATAAGAGGGTTCAGGGTATTCCCTAGTCGGGAGCTCCAGACTAGAACCTCTTACTTGTTTAATATTATTCGGTGCTGGAATGAGAGGGTTCAGTGTATTCCCTAGTCGGGAGCTCCCGACTAGAACCTCTTACTTCTTTTTATACCCTTGCAGAGGATATTATAATTTTTTCGGGAAATGTAACGCATAGAAGGAGACATCTCCAACCCCATAAAGTATATATATTCTTGATCAGCATCAACAGCCGAGTCGATAGAGCCATGTCCGTCTGTACGTCTGTTTGTTTTTATGCGAACTAGTCTCTCAGTTTTAAAGCTATCTTAATGAAATTTTGCAGAAATCCCTCTTTCTGTTGTACGCAGCACATTTGTAAAAACCAGCTGGATCGGACCACCATATCATATAGCTGCCATAGGACCGATCGGTCGAAAATTAAGTTTTTGTATGAAAAAACATTTTGTTTTTTACGATATCTTGACTAAACTCGGCATTTATTAGTTTGACTGTACTCATCATAAGTATATATGCAAAATTCTATTAAGATCAGACCACTATATGATATAGCTGACATAGGATCGCTCGGTCGAAAATTAAGTTTTTGTTTGAAAAAACATTTTGTTTATCAAGATATATTGACCAAACGTCGGCATTAACTATTTTCCCTGTGCTTCTTAGATACGGGCAAAGTACTATTAGCATTATGAAAAGGTTGGGTCTGCAAGGGTATTAGATCTTCGGCGTGCCGAAGATAGCCTTTCTTTCTCGTTAATTTATTTGGTGTTGAAATAAGAGGGTGCAGGGTATTCTTTAGTCGGGAGCTCCCGACTAGAACCCCTTACTTGTTTTTTAATTTATTCGGTGTTGGAATAAGAGGGTTCTGTGTATTCCCTTGTCGGGTGCTCCAGACTAGAACCTCTTACTTGTTTAATATTATTCGGTGCTGGAATGAGAGGGTTCAGTGTATTCCCTAGTCGGGAGCTCCCGACTAGAACCTCTTACTTCTTTTTATACCCTTGCAGAGGATATTTTAATTTTGTCGGGAAATGTGTTACGCATAGAAGGAGACATATCCATATTCTTGATCAGCATCAACAGCTGACTCGATAGAGCCATGTCCGTCTGTCGTCTGTCTGTTTCTATGCAAACTAGTCTCTCAGTTTTAAAGCTATCTTAATAAAATTTTGCAGAAATCCCTCTTTCTGTTGTCCGCAGCACATATGTGAAAACTAGCTGGATCGGACCACTATATCATATAGCTGCCATAGGGACGATCGGTCGAAAATTAAGTTTTTGTTTGAAAAAACATTTTGTTTTTCAAGATATCTTGACCAAACTCGGTATTTATTAGTTTTACTCAGGTCTTCTTATATATGCAAAATCTTATTAAGATCGGACCACTATATCATATAGCTGCCATAGGAATGATCGTTCGAATATTAAGTTTTTGTATGAAAAAACATTTTGTTTTTCAAGATATCTTTACCAAACTCGGCATTTATTAGTTTTACTATGCTCCTCAAATATATGCAAAATCCTATTAAGATCGGACCAGTATATCATATAGCTGCCATAGGACCGATCGGTCGAAAATTAAGTTTTTGTATGAAAAAACATTTTGTTTTTTAAGATATCTTGACCAAACTCGGCATTTATTAGTTTGACTGTACTCATCATAAGTATATATGCAAAATCCTATTAAGACCCCATAAAGTATATATAATCTTGAGTCGATAGAGCTATGTCCGTCTGTACGTCTGTTTGTGTTTATGCGAACTAGTCTCTCAGTTTTAAAGCTATCTTAATGAAATTTTGCACGCAGCACATATGTAAACTCGGCATTTGTTAGTTTTACTATGCTCCTCATATATACGGACCACTATATCATATAGCTGCCATAGGAATGATCATTCGAAAATGAAGTTTTTGTATGAAAAAACATTTTGTTTTTCAAGATATCTTGACTAAAATCGGCATAGCTGACATAGGATCGCTCGGTCGAAAATTAAGTTTTTGTTTGAAAAAACATTTTGTTTATCAAGATATATTGACCAAACTCGGCATTAACTATTTTCCCTGTGCTTCTTAGATACGGGCAAAGCACTATTAGCATTATGAAAAGGTTGGGTCTGCAAGGGTATTAGATCTTCGGCGTGCCGAAGATAGCCCTTCTTTCTCGTTAATTTATTTTGTGTTGAAATAAGAGGGTTCAGGGTATTCTTTAGTCGGGAGCTCCCGACTAGAACCCCTTACTTGTTTTTTAAATTATTCGGTGTTGGAATAAGAGGGTTCAGGGTATTCCCTAGTCGGGAGCTCCAGACTAGAACCTCTTACTTGTTTAATATTATTCGGTGCTGGAATGAGAGGGTTCAGTGTATTCCCTAGTCGGGAGCTCCCGACTAGAACCTCTTACTTCTTTTTATACCCTTGCAGAGGATATTATAATTTTTTCGGGAAATGTAACGCATAGAAGGAGACATCTCCAACCCCATAAAGTATATATATTCTTGATCAGCATCAACAGCCGAGTCGATAGAGCCATGTCCGTCTGTACGTCTGTTTGTTTTTATGCGAACTAGTCTCTCAGTTTTAAAGCTATCTTAATGAAATTTTGCAGAAATCCCTCTTTCTGTTGTACGCAGCACATATGTAAAAACCAGCTGGATCGGACCACCATATCATATAGCTGCCATAGGACCGATCGGTCGAAAATTAAGTTTTTGTATGAAAAAACATTTTGTTTTTTACGATATCTTGACTAAACTCGGCATTTATTAGTTTGACTGTACTCATCATAAGTATATATGCAAAATTCTATTAAGATCAGACCACTATATGATATAGCTGACATAGGATCGCTCGGTCGAAAATTAAGTTTTTGTTTGAAAAAACATTTTGTTTATCAAGATATATTGACCAAACGTCGGCATTAACTATTTTCCCTGTGCTTCTTAGATACGGGCAAAGTACTATTAGCATTATGAAAAGGTTGGGTCTGCAAGGGTATTAGATCTTCGGCGTGCCGAAGATAGCCTTTCTTTCTCGTTAATTTATTTGGTGTTGAAATAAGAGGGTTCAGGGTATTCTTTAGTCGGGAGCTCCCGACTAGAACCCCTTACTTGTTTTTTAATTTATTCGGTGTTGGAATAAGAGGGTTCTGTGTATTCCCTTGTCGGGTGCTCCAGACTAGAACCTCTTACTTGTTTAATATTATTCGGTGCTGGAATGAGAGGGTTCAGTGTATTCCCTAGTCGGGAGCTCCCGACTAGAACCTCTTACTTCTTTTTATACCCTTGCAGAGGATATTTTAATTTTGTCGGGAAATGTGTTACGCATAGAAGGAGACATATCCATATTCTTGATCAGCATCAACAGCTGAGTCGATAGAGCCATGTCCGTCTGTCGTCTGTCTGTTTCTATGCAAACTAGTCTCTCAGTTTTAAAGCTATCTTAATAAAATTTTGCAGAAATCCCTCTTTCTGTTGTCCGCAGCACATATGTGAAAACTAGCTGGATCGGACCACTATATCATATAGCTGCCATAGGGACGATCGGTCGAAAATTAAGTTTTTGTTTGAAAAAACATTTTGTTTTTCAAGATATCTTGACTAAACTCGGTATTTATTAGTTTTACTCAGGTCTTATTATATATGCAAAATCCTATTAAGATCGGACCACTATATCATATAGCTGCCATAGGAATGATCGTTCGAATATTAAGTTTTTGTATGAAAAAACATTTTGTTTTTCAAGATATCTTTCCCAAACTCGGCATTTATTAGTTTTACTATGCTCCTCAAATGTATGTTAAATCCTATTAAGATCGGACCACTATATCATATAGCTGCCATAGGACCGATCGGTCGAAAATTAAGTTTTTGTATGAAAAAACATTTTGTTTTTTAAGATATCTTGACCAAACTCGGCATTTGTTAGTTTTACTATGCTCCTCATATATACGGACCACTATATCATATAGCTGCCATAGGAATGATCATTCGAAAATTAAGTTTTTGTATGAAAAAACATTTTGTTTTTCAAGATATCTTGACTAAAATCGGCATTTATTAGTTTTACTTAACTTCTCATGTATATGCAAAATCCTATTAAGATCGGACCACTATATCATATAGCTGACATAGGATCGATCTGTCGAAAATTAAGTTGTTGAATGAAAAAACATTTTGTTTTTTCAAGATATATTGACCCAACTAGGCATTTATTAGTTTTACTTTACTCCTCATATATATGAAAATCCTATTAAGATCGCACCACTATATCATATAGCTGTCATAGGATCGATCGGTCGAATGTCAAGCTTTTGTATGAAAAAATATTTTGTTTATCAAGATATCTTTACCAAACTCGGCATTTATTAGTTTTACTGAGCTCCTTATATATACTCAAAATCCTTTTAAGATCGGACCACTATATCATATAGCTGCCATACGAACGATCGTTCGAAAATTAAGTTTTTGTATGAAAAAACATTTTGTTTTTCAAGATATCTTGACCACTCACGGCCATTATTAGTTTTACTTTACTCCTCATATATATCCAAAATATTATTACGATCGGACCACTATATCATATATCGGCCATAGGTTCGATCGGTCGAAAATTAAGTTTTTGTATGAAAAATCATTTTGTTTATCAAGATATCTTGAACATGTCGGCATTTATTAGTTTTACTTAACTCCTTATATATATGCAAAATCCTATTCAGATCGGACCACTATATCATATAGCTGCCATAGGAACGATCGGTCGAAAATTAAGTTTTTGCATGAAAAAACATTTTGTTTATCAAGATATCTTGAACAAGTCGGCAATTATTAGTTTTACTAAGCTCCTCATATATATGCAAAATCCTATTAAGATCGGACCACTATATCATATATCGGCCAGAGGATATATCGGTCAAAAATTAAGTTCTTGTATGAAAAAACAGTTTGTTTATTAAGATATCTTGACCAAATTCGGCATTTATTAGTTTTACTATGCTCCTCATATATACGAACCACTATATCATATAGATGCCATAGGAATGATCGGTCGAATATTAAGTATTTGTATGAAAAAACATTTTGTTTTTCAAGATATATTGACTAAACTCGGCATTTATTAGCTTTACTATGCTCCTCATATATAGGCAAAATCCTTTTAAGATCGGACCACTATATCATATAGCTGCCATAGGATCGATCGGTCGAAAATTATTTTCTTGTATGAAAAAACATTTTGTTTTTTAAGATATCTTGACCAAACTCGGCATTTATTATTTTTACTATGCTCCTCATATATACGGACCACTATATCATATAGCTGCCATAGGAATGATCCGCCGAAAATTAAGTTTTTGTATGAAAAAACATTTTGTTTATCAAGATATCATGAACAAGTCGGCATTTATTACTTTTACTTAACTCCTTATATATATGCAAAATCCTATTCAGATCGGACCACTATATCATATAGCTGCCATAGGAACGATCGGTCGTAAATTAAGTTTTTGTAGGAAAAAACATTTTGTTTATCAAGATATCTTGAACAAGTCGGCAATTATTAGTTTTACTAAGCTCCTCATATATATGCAAAATCCTATTCAGATCGGACCACTATATCATATTTATGGCCATAGGATCGATCGGTTGAAAAATAAGTTCTTGATGAAAAAACATTTTGTTTTTCAAGATATCTTGACCAAACTCGGCATTTATTAGTTTTACTATGCTCCTCATATATACCACTATATCATATAGCTGCCATAGGAATGATCGGTCGAATATTAAGTTTTTATATGAAAAAACATTTTGGTTTGCAAGATATCTTGACTAAACTCGGCATTTATTAGCTTTACTATGCTGCTCATATAAATGCAAAATCCTATTAAGATCGGACCACTATATCATATAGCTGTCATAGGATCGATCGGTCGAGTGTCAAGCTTTTGTATGAAAAAATATTTTGTTTATCAAGATATCTTTACCAAACTCGGCATTTATTAGTTTTACTGAGCTCCTTATATATACTCAAAATCCTTTTAAGATCGGACCACTATATCATATAAATGCCGAGTTTGGTCAAGATATCTTGGTTATCAAAATATTTTTTCATACAAAAGCTTGACATTCGACCGATCGATCCTAAAAACAGGTTTTTAATCAAGAACCTGGCTTTCGACCGATCATTCCAATCAGCTATATATTGTAGTGGTCTGATGTTGATAGGAGCATAGCTAAACTAATAAATAAATGATTTTGCATATATATGAGTTGTATAGTAAAACTAATAAATGCCGAGTATGATCAATATATCTTGAAAAAC
Organism: Drosophila novamexicana; assembly: GCF_003285875.2. Taxonomy (NCBI): domain Eukaryota; kingdom Metazoa; phylum Arthropoda; class Insecta; order Diptera; family Drosophilidae; genus Drosophila; species Drosophila novamexicana. Next base: position 273,178 of record NW_020824897.1, read on the forward strand.
AAAATTTTTTTTCATACGGCAACTTAATTTTCGACCGATTTTTCCTATGGCAGCTATATGATATAGTGGTCCAATCTTAATAGGATTTTGCCTGTAAATGAGGAGTGTCGGTTTTTTTTTTTTTTTTTTTATTTTATTATTAAGTGTAGAACCTGTACAATTATAATTTAGTACCTTAACAACACATGGAATGTTATTTAGAGCCGAACCCCATATCTTAGTATAAGGATTTTAATGCGGGTGGTCTTACTGGCGCCCAATCGTCTTGGCAAAACCTTGCCGTTTGAGTCGCCTTAGAGGTTGGACAGGGAGTAGTCCTCTGGCGAGCAGGCTGCGGTGTCTCAGAAATCTTTCGCTGTATCTGCTTGTGTGCCTTCCAATCTTTTTTTTGACTGTATGCACTTGAAGGTCTTTATGGAGTGTAGAACCGCGTACGTACCAGGGACAGTTGGTTATCTGTCGTAGCACCCGGTTCTGCAGTACCTGTATGCGTTTATAATTTGATTTGGCTACAATCCCCCAAATCTGCACTCCATAGAGCCACATCGGCAAAATACAGTGCACGTATACAGCTCTTTTGCATCTCAGCGGCGGGTCGCTCCTTTTATTGTTGCAGTCTGTGGCTACATTTTTTTACCGTAGATGAGATGTGGCCCAAAGGTAAGGCGCTAGTCTAAGGTGATGCCGAGATACTTAGCTTGTGGCGGCTGCTCCAGGGTAAATCCTTCAAGCTGAATTGGAGGGATATGCATCCGCATTTTGAGGGTGAAGCATGGGTTAATAGTTTTTCAAATTCAAATTCCACCGTTTGTCCCAAGCTGCGAGAGTATCCAGGTACCCCGAAGTCCATTGCTGGCTTCTACGCAACTTTTGGAGTTATAAATGACTGCGATGTCATCTGCATATGTCGCAACAATAGCCTTAGAGGGATCTTCCATATGTTGAGAGGAAGGGCTGGGATATCTGAAGTATACAACGAGTAGAGCAGCGGTCCAAGAACACTGCTTTGTGGCACTCCTGCTCTCATAGTATAGGTGGACGAGTATGTGTCCCTTACCTTGACCTTGAATTCTCGTACTTCCAGATATGACCTTAGAAGGCCATAGTACGGTGCAGGTAAAAGGTTTTTTATTTTGCACATTAATCTATTGTGCCACACCTTATCGAACGCTTGCTGCATGTCATGTCAGCGTTTGAGAACTCTAGGTCGTCAAAAGCCTGCATGATATGCTTCACCAATCTGTGGACCTGTTCCACAGTGCCGTGTCCCTCTCGAAATCCGAATTGGTGATCCGGCAAGATATTGCATTGGCTTGTTATGGCAGTAATCCGATTGGCAATAATCCTCTCCCATAGTAAGAGACTTATTGGCCGATACGACTCAGGATTGGCTTCTGGTTTGCCTGGCTTGTGAATCATCATAATCGCTGCTAGTTTCCATTGCTTTGGGAACACTTGGAGCCGGATAATAGCATTAAAAATTAGCACTATATACAGAAGCGCGCTTGTAGGCAGGGCTTTCAGCGTAGCATTCCAGATTCTATCGATAACTTGAGCTTTAATTTTCGGCAATAGCTGGATCGCGTCAGTTATTTCTTCAATCCTTATAGGCTCAATAGGCATGGACACCTGTCTATGAGGGGCACCACCGATCTCGATGAGAGTAGATTAGCGACTCAGGAGTATCGCAAAACTAATAAATGCCGAGTTTGGTCAAGATATCTTGAAAAACAAAATGTTTTTTCATACAATAATTTAATTTTTACCGATCGTTCCTATGGCAGCTATAGTGGTCCGCTCCTTATAAGATTTTGTAAAACTAATAAATGCCGAGCTTGGTCCAGATATCTTGATAATGCTCATAGTGCTTTGCCCATATCTAAGAAGCACAGGGAAAATAGTTAATGAGTTCGGTCAAGATTTCTTGATAAACAAATAAGTTTTTTATACAAGAAACAAGTTCTTGTTCCTATAGCAGCTATATGATATAGTGGCCCGATCTTAAAACGATTTGACTTGTATATGAGAAGCATAGTAAATCTAATAAATGCCGAGTTTGGACAAGATATCTAGATAAACAAAAATGTTTTTCATACAATTTATATTTCGACCGATAGTTCCTATGGCTGCTATATGATATTGTGGTCCGATCTTAATAGGATTTTGCATATATATGAGGAGTAAAGTAAAACTAACAAATGCCGAGTTTGGTCAAGATATCTTGAAAAACAAAATGTTTTCTCATAACTTAATTTTCGACCGATCGTTCCTATGGCAGCTATATGATATAGTGGTCCGATCTTAATAGGATTTTGCATATATATGAGGAGCATGGTAAACCTAATAAATGCCGAGTTTGGTCAAGATATCTTGAAAAACAAAATGTTTTTTCATACAAAAACTTAATTTTCGACCGATCGTTCCTATGGTAGCTATATGATATAGTGGCCCGATCTTGAGAAGCATAGTAAATCTAATAAATGCCGAGCTTGGACAAGATATCTAGATAAACAAAAATGGTTTTCATACAATTTTTATTTCGACCGATAGTTCCTATGGCAGCTATATGATATAGTGGTCCGATCTTAATACGATTTTGCATATATCTGAGGAGTAAAGTACAACTAATAAATGGCGAGTTTGGTGAAGATATTTTGAAAAACAAAATGTTCCTTTGGCAGCTATATGATATAGCCGTCCGATCTTAATAGGATTTTGCATATATATGAGGAGTAAACTAAAACTAACAAATGCCGAGTTTGGTCAAGATATCTTGAAAAACAAAATGTTTTTTCATACAATAATTTAATTTTTACCGATCGTTCCTATGGCAGCTATAGTGGTCCGCTCCTTATAAGATTTTGTAAAACTAATAAATGCCGAGCTTGGTCCAGATATCTTGATAATGCTCATAGTGCTTTGCCCATATCTAAGAAGCACAGGGAAAATAGTTAATGAGTTCGGTCAAGATTTCTTGATAAACAAATAAGTTTTTTATACAAGAAACAAGTTCTTGTTCCTATAGCAGCTATATGATATAGTGGCCCGATCTTAAAACGATTTGACTTGTATATGAGAAGCATAGTAAATCTAATAAATGCCGAGTTTGGACAAGATATCTAGATAAACAAAAATGTTTTTCATACAATTTATATTTCGACCGATAGTTCCTATGGCTGCTATATGATATTGTGGTCCGATCTTAATAGGATTTTGCATATATATGAGGAGTAAAGTAAAACTAACAAATGCCGAGTTTGGTCAAGATATCTTGAAAAACAAAATGTTTTCTCATAACTTAATTTTCGACCGATCGTTCCTATGGCAGCTATATGATATAGTGGTCCGATCTTAATAGGATTTTGCATATATATGAGGAGCATGGTAAACCTAATAAATGCCGAGTTTGGTCAAGATATCTTGAAAAACAAAATGTTTTTTCATACAAAAACTTAATTTTCGACCGATCGTTCCTATGGTAGCTATATGATATAGTGGCCCGATCTTGAGAAGCATAGTAAATCTAATAAATGCCGAGCTTGGACAAGATATCTAGATAAACAAAAATGGTTTTCATACAATTTTTATTTCGACCGATAGTTCCTATGGCAGCTATATGATATAGTGGTCCGATCTTAATACGATTTTGCATATATCTGAGGAGTAAAGTACAACTAATAAATGGCGAGTTTGGTGAAGATATTTTGAAAAACAAAATGTTCCTTTGGCAGCTATATGATATAGCCGTCCGATCTTAATAGGATTTTGCATATATATGAGGAGTAAACTAAAACTAACAAATGCCGAGTTTGGTCAAGATATCTTGAAAAACAAAATGTTTTTTCATACAAAAACTTAATTTTCGACCGATCGTTCCTATGGCTGCTATATGATACAGTGGTCCGATCTTAATAGGATTTTGCATATATAAGAAGAGCTTAGTAAAACTAATAAATGCCGAGTTTAGTCAAGATATCTTGATAAACAATATGTTTTTTCATACAAAAACTTAATTTTCGACCGATCGTACCTATGGTAGCTATATGATATAGTGGTCACATATGTGCTGCGTGCAACAGAAAGACGGACTTCTCTAAAATTTCATTCAGATAGCTTTAAAACTGAGAGACTTGTTCGCATAGAAACAGACAGATGGACAGACGGACAGACTGACACGGTTCTATCGACTCGGCTGTTGATACTATTCAAGAATATATTAACTTTATGGGGTCGGAGATGTCTCCTTCTATGCGTTAGACATTTCACGACAAAGATATAATACCCGCTGCAAGGGTATAATAAAAACGAAAAAGAAGGTCTATCTTCGGCACGCCGAAGATCTAATACCCATGCAGATCCAACCCTTTCATAATGGTCAAAGTGCTTTGCCGGTATCTAAGAAGCACAGGTAAAATAGATAATGAGTTTGGTCAAGATTTCTTGACAAACAAATAAGTTTTTTGTACAAGAAATTAGTTTTCGTTCCTATAGCAGTTATATGATATAGTGGCCCGATCTTATTAGGATTTGGCATGTATAAGAGAAGCATAGTAAATCTTTATTAAATGCCGAGTTTGGTCAAGATATCTCGATAAACAAAACTGTTTTTCATACAATATAATTTTCGACCGATAGTTCCTATGGCAGCTATCTGACATAGTGATCTGATCCAGCTGGTTCCGACATATGTTCTGCGTGCAACAGAAAGGGGGACTTCTGCAAAGCTTTATAAAGATACCTTTAAAACTGAGAGACTAGTTCGCATAGAAACAGACAGACAGACAGACGGGCATGGCTATGTCGACTTGGATGTTTATACTGATCAAGAATATATATACTTTATGGGGTCGGAGATGTCTCCTTCTAGCGTTACACATTTCACGATAATACCGTCTGCAAATGTAAAATAAGTATATATAAATAAACAGTTTTCGGCTAGATCTCTACTATTGGACCTCCCCTTCCGGCCCGAAATCTGAGGGGCAATCAGCTTGCGTTACTCTCTGATAGCCCCCCGTGAAAAAAAAGAGACAAAAAGTCGACATGACATTCCAAGAACTGCCAACAATATCTCCCGAAAACACCATTTACATTATAATCGCATCGAAAAGCAACGAGAAAAAATCTCAGATTTCTCCTGTATTGCCGTTTACAACGCATTACGTCTAATATCCAAAAACATCCCCTCCATCCCCAGCTTGCGTGACGGCAACTTACTGATGCTTGTTAAAAATCAAAGCGAGGCCGACAAATTCATCAACTAACCTTCGTTACCGGGCATTTGCGACATCACATGTAACATGCATGCAACTCTAAACCAATTTAAAGGCACAATATACGCTCCATATCTCTCCGATATCCCCAACGATGAAATCATAGAAGAGCTGCGATCCCAAAAAATCAATGAACCACGGACACAGGCACTTAGCCCTCTGGAGTAATTTTGCTCACATTGATCTATATCACCTTTCCAGCAAAATTGATATTGCATGGCATGCTGTTAAGGTACGGGCGTACATACTAAACCCAATGGGGTTCAAATCTTGCCAGCTGCTAGGCCATACAGCCAAACACTGCAAAAACGAACCACGTTGTGTGAATTGCGCTCTACCTCCCCATTCGCCTGACACCTGCACACAATCAAAATGCGTTAACTGCTCAGAAGAACACCCACCCTCCACAAAAAAATGCACAATGCGCGAAGCCAAACTACTGTTCAATGGAACAACAACTAAGAAATCCAGCCCTTCTTCCTACGCTACAGTAGCGAATGCGGGACACTATAGTAACTCAAAAACATCCGAACAAAACAAAAAAAAAATGATAATACCCTCTGCAAGGGTATAACAACAACACTAGGCCAAACCACAACAAACCAACCAAAAATAACACAATGCCTGATGCTAATAAAGAAACAACAACAAAAACATCACTGAACACCTCCTCCACGCCGCTGACTTATCAGCAAAATCAACAGAAAAATAACACAAACGGAACATTCGATGATGACTACGAGAGTCTTGGCCTCTCGCCTAAAACTACTCAATTCCTAAAACAACTTAAATCCAACAAAAATAAAAACATTTCTAATTCAAACCTCCCAACTACTTCTACCAATTTAAAACAAAATGAATATATCAACATATCAGATGATCCTATGGATGATTCTGATATATAAACTGAACTTAACTTTTTCCATTGCATATAATATGCACTTTATCTCTTCCAATGACCCTTAAGATTCTACAATGGAACATAAACGGGACTTCAACAATAATATTGAACTTTCATTATCAATTAAACAAGCCAATCCGGATGTTATATGCCTACAAGAGACTAATCTTAAATTTAATAGTTCTCAAGTTGCAACCCTCAAACCATTTATTGGTTATTATTTCAACAATTCTTCCATTCTCCATGCGAAGCATGGCGTTGGTATACTTATACGGCAAAACATCCCACACAAAACTATCAATTTGATCTCACCCACTTGTTCCATGGGCATTTAGCATTTTGTAGGGCATTTTGTAGGCGACCTTAACGCTTGGAGTCCGCTTTGGGGGTCCTGCTCCCGGAACCCCAAAGGTTATCAAGTTGAAGATCTTTTAATCAAAATAACTACTAACTAACAAAATAACTTAGCCATTCTAAATGACGGCTCTGCCACCCACCATTCTACCCACAACTCCTTTACTAACATCGACCTAAGTATGGCGTCCGCAACCCTGGTAACATTCCGTAAATGGTCCATTGGACAAAACTTACACGGGAGCGATCATTTCCCTATTACTATTAACCTTCGCACACATATTAAACCTGAAAAATTTCCGCTTTCAATTAGGTTCAAAACCGACCATGCCAACTGTAGTACCTTCCAATCTGTGTGTAAAAATCACTTTCAGTTTCCCTCGACCAACGATCTGAACCTCTTCGCTGCCGGAATTACGAAAACCATAAAAACAGCAGCCAAAGTAGCCATTCCACAAACTAATCTCAAAAAACAGATAAGGTACCCTGCTTAGTTCAGCCTAAGTCTCCAAGAACTGAGAAAACAAAAGCAAGTTCTCTGGCACATCTATAAATCCTCTCAAAACTGTACCAATCTAGTAGCTTACAAAAATGCGAGAGCCCTGATTAAAAGAGAAGCTTTTAATGCAAAACGAGAATCTTTTAGCAGTTTTACCTCTAAAATAAACCCACTTTCCAAGACCAAAAAAATATGTGCCGATATCAACAAATTAGCAGGGATTTTCCCAGGGCCTTTTAAATCCATCAGAGACAACATTGTAGAGCTCCAAAATTCAGTAGACATCGGCAATGCATTTGGACCTATGTGGTCCAATTATTCCAGGGATGAAAACTTCTCAAATGCGTATAAAGTTAATAAGGAAAACATTCTCTCTCAGGCTTATCTGCCCAACCACATATCCTCAAATTCTAAGTACCTTGAATCTCAGTTCACACTGATGAAACTAGAATTAGCCCTTCAACATGCTAAAGGGAAAACTCCTGGGCATGACCGCATCTCGAACAATATGCTTCAAAACTTACCAATAGGAGGAAAGAAAAGAATACTAGAAATGTACAACATAATGTTAGATGGGGGTAACTATTCGCACGCTTGGAAAACGGCTACAGATATCCCAATTCTTAAACCAAACAAACCTTCTCACGAATTTTCATCCTTTCGTCCCATATCCCCACTCTCCTGCTTGAGCAAAACACTGCCAAAAGGATCATGTGGTTTATATCCAAAAATAAACATATCAGCCCAAACCAAACTGCATTCAAACAACAGCACAGTACCATTTACTCCCTATTGCATATCCATCATTACGCGTCAGATGCCCTTTCAACCAGAAATCATGTTACCATCCTGGCTACCGATTTCGAAAGGGCATTTGAGTGCGTTGGAGTGCACACAGTACTGAGCAACTTTCCCGGTGGGGGGTTGGTCCTAAGACCTTCAACCTCGTCAAGGCTTTCATGACCAAGCGATCCATCCGTGTTAGAGTTAATAACACCTTATCTAGGTTCTATAAATTATGCAACGGCATACCACAAGGGTCTCCACTCTTTGTTTTGTTCATGATTGCCTTCAACTCCCTCAATAACATAATACTAAAACATAAGAAAATACAAGTCTCCGCGTACGCGGACGATGTCATTATCTTTAGTAACTGCAAAAATACAAATTTACTCTTCCTTACGTTTAAACAAATACTTAATGATATCGTAGAATGGGGAAAACTCTCAGGAGCCACTCTTTCTTTAAACAAATGCAAACTGTTCCATATTTGTAAAAAACAACGTTGTATTTATCCAACTTTAACTGTAAATAACATAACAATAGAATATACATCTACTATTAAAGTTCTTGGCCTTATGCTCGACAGAAGACTCACGCTTAAGCAACACTGTATTAATCTTAGAGGTAGTCTTAACAAACGCCTTAATATCATTAAGTTCCTTGGGTCCAAGCGTTCTCTTGTCCATCCAACATCACTAATTCATGCCACAAGAGCCTTAATACTGGCCAAAATCGATTATGGGTTGGCAATCTATGGATGGTGCGCGCCATCCAACTTGTTCTCCCCCGCAAACCATGCAGCAGTACGGCGTAGCATTGACGCCTTTCCCACTACTCCGACGAAATGCCTTTTAGGTTAAGCGGGTCTTCCTGAAATACAGACGAGAACTGCGCAACTGACTTTCAAACTCATCCCTAAAACCGAATTCTGCTTCAAGACTTTAACAAAACGGTTAAGCAGCGCCGAAGATTTAAAGTCTTGTCTACTATCCGTAGATGTTGCAGTTTTTTCATAAACATCAATTGGATATGCCATATCGTTGGAACGAAATCAGCCCATCCCCTCCTTGGCAACTACAGGACCACACCGTGAACATCTCTCCCCACTTATTAAAAAAATCAGAAACAACTAAAAGTATATTTCAGCAAATGCTAGCTGCCGGAAAAATTCCTCAACTGGCGTTGGCTCTACAGTGACGGATCGAAAACAATTGACTCTACTAGCTTCGCATTTGTAAGCCAATCAGGAACTGTGGTCGCATCAGGGGTGCTCCCTGCATACTTTTCTACATATTCCGCCGAAGCTGTAGCTGTTCTAAAAGCAATTAAATGCAATTAATATGCAGCGACAGTCTTTCTACTCTCAATGACATTAAAAACACATACAACCAAAACAGCCTGATATGCGAAATTCGACATCTTTGCATTAAACACGATACCAAAATAAAACTCCTTTGGGCGCCAGGTCACATGGGCATAAAAAGTAACGAACTGGCAGATGCAGCGGCTAAACTGGCTGGACAGTCTCCTTGCCTAACAGTCATCCCTGGTGACAGAGAAGACTCATGGCGCAACATTGAGGAAATCCTAAAAAGGGACGAAATGACACAATGGTACACTTACGTCCATAGATTTAAGCAATTTAATCTGAACAAGGAACCCGTCTGATATCCAGCTTCATGGCACAGAAGACATTGCAGTGTCATTACCCGGCTCAGAACTGTACACACCGCCTTAACCCACGACTACCTGCTTAAAGGAAAAGCCAATCCCAACTGCCCAAAATGCGGGGGAGAATTATCAATCCAACACATATTGAATAACTGCACACAACTTAATAACATTAGGACTTGTCTATTTGGAAAAATCCAACCTTCCTCTCTTCTTACCACACCTACTCACAATAATTTAAAATTGCTTAGCAAATTCTTAGACATCAATAACATACTAAGAGCATATAATAATATGTATATAATTTATTATAATATACATATAATACTATAAATAATTTAACTGTCGAGTCGATGGCCTTAGTAGCTAGCACTCCCTCCCATTAGTTATTATATTATTTTTTTTTGTATAATAATTAATTACGTAAAATAAATAAATAAATAATTATAAATAAAGAACTTTTCATTTTATAGTTTGGAATTGCGATTGTTATGTACTCTGCACTGTGTAAAGGGGTCGCATTTTAATTAAATTTTTTTTCTTGAAAACTTAATTATTTGGAGGATGGGCGGTGGCAGATAGTTTCGTCGGTTCAGCATAGTTGTAAGTTTGACTCCGCAAGGGGGAACATAATTAAGTCAAAGGATCGTGTATCTCGAGGTGGATTTGGGTTTGAGAGAATGTTGACGGTATACATTATGACTCTTATTAATTTTAACTTTCAACAAAGTACGAATACCTAGCACTATTGTTGAGTCGGTCCGGTCTTCACCATAGCCACCCTGGTTTTCGCGCTCTGAGGTGCATTGCAAAAACCATGGAACTGCATATTCGCCTTAGGGGAAGATTGCACCCATCTGGAGATACGTATCTCATTTGGAGCTGTATAACTCTCGAGGAATTCTTGCCATCTTTGTAGGAGTTGGCTTGTCAAGGATTGGTCCCATCCCAGATCACGAAGCCAGATCTCTTGCATGAAAATCTTAGTGCGGATGGAGCTAGCCATCCCGCTGGATCGAAGAGCTTGACGAATTATGAAAACACCTCTCGTTTTATGTAGGGTTGCTTAACTTTGATGTTGGTGGGGGCGAGGAGGAACTCTTCGGGGTCTGCTTGCCAGCTTATACCAAGAGACTTCGTAAGGCTAGCTTCTTCAAGCTTCAGATACTCTCTCATAAGATTGATGAGCACAGCCTTGTCCTTGGAGGTCTATTTGCGCAATGGAAATCCAGCAGTGCCCAGAGCTGTGCGAAGCTCGTCGATGGCTCGGACAGCTCCAATTTTAGTGTGCTCCCCGGCATTGCGAGTGGCTACTTTCTGACGGGAGAACTGTTACAGAAGGTCCTGGAGGAGGGCTGTCACGATGCAGGAGTGTGTTGTGGTGACCCTTGCACGTGAAACAATTATTTGGCTCGTGCAATCTTTTAATTGATGCCCTCTTGCGAAGCCATTCAGGCAGAGTTTTTGCTGTTTGATGAAGTTAGACCTGACACCAACAGTCATATGCAGAAAACGCGGGCACAAGCGCACAGGATGGTTCTCCGTCGAGTAAAGTTTGCAGGACTTAACGCTCACCTTGGCTTCAAAGACAACCTTGTTGTGCAACGACTGTTCACACAGCGAAAGTGTAAGCTTCGGTAGCTTGGAGGCACACAGGTAAGGCAGATGGCAATCCCAGTTCACAGTACTTACTAGCAGCTCCTGATTCCTTCAAAACTAGCTGGAGATGAAAGACAACATGGAGTTGACTGCTAACTAATAGCCTCTTGTTGTCAAATCTGTCAGTTAAGTCACTGTTAACTAACACCCTCTTGTTCTCAAATCTGTCAGTTAAGTCACTTCACGCTGATGCGAAACCATAATTTGTGCGAGGAGACTTGTTTACGATTGCCTTTTCTTCCCCGCCTGTGTTTGAGTTGAGGTGAAATAGTTTTTCGACCACTGTTAACCGTGGATTGGTTATATAGACAGCTGTGAAATCTGTCTCGGAAAGTGGGCCAATTTAAATACTCCTCATAAGAACGTCAATCTCCAGACTACAACCTGTTGGCTGTTGGCAGGGCGCAAGACAAAGTAGCAGTGGTCATATTTTGCTTGCATGGCTTGCATATCTTGCACGTTCGTCTCTTCCTGAGAACTTTGGAACAGCTCTTGTTCGACCTTACCTCAAAGGGCACGCACTTGGTCTAAGCGGACTTTAAGAGTAGAGCGACACGACAAGTTTCAGAGACTAGTTAATTCTTGCCTCAAGCTGACCGACCCTTTCAGTCACGGCAATGAATTCGGTGAGTGCCATTTTTTGATTGCTGGAAAATTAGGGGACCGGATACCGAAATTGTCGGACCCTTAGCGGACACTCTTGAAGAAGTTGCTTGGAAAGCTTACTTTTTTGAGGAAGGAGGATTGATGGCGCAAAATCAATATTTATTAGACGATACTTTTATTGCTATCAATTGGCACACTCTAAAGAGCCTCGGACTTGGATGACAGCGGAAAAGTTTGCCATCTTCTATTTTTCTTGGCTTGGATAAAGCTAGCATTGACACTGATTCTGCTAACCTCTTTGCTAATTTTTTCCAATTAACTTACTCTTCAGTCTGTCCTAATACTAATGCTTACCCTTATACTATTTCTTCCGCAAGTTATATACCTTCTCTAATTATTTCACACTCCTCTCTCCTATTAGCTATAAGCTCTATAAAGTCTTCTTACTCTCCTGGGCCGGACAATATTCCTAGTTGTCTTCTCAAGGAGTGTAGTTCTTCCCTTCTTGGAAAGACAGATTCCATCTTTTTGGAAAGAATCTTATATCATTCCTCTTCACAAGAAAGGTGGGAAGTCTGATAAACGAAATTACAGGGGCATTGCAAACTGTCCGCTATTCCTAAATTATTTGAAAAAATGATCACTTCGAATTTGCAGCATTTCTGCAAATCAGTTGTTTCCCCTGTTCAACATGGATTCGTAAAAAATCGGTCAACTACGACCAATCTGCTTGAGTTTACTTCCTTGGTAAATGATGCTTTCCTTTCGAAAATGCAAACTGATGTCATTTACACTGACTTCAGTAAGGCGTTTGACTCTGTGCACCATGACATTTTACTTTTTAAACTTGACCAAATAGGTTTCCCCCTGTCTCTTCTGCTTTGGATTAATTCTTATTTAAAAGGTAGGACCCAAAGAGTAATGCTGAGGCTGACTACCTCTAAACGGGTTCACGTTACTTCTGGTGTTCCTCAAGGTAGTCATCTTGGACCTTTACTCTTTACTCTTTTTATAAATGATCTCCCCTCTGTTATATCACATGCCCGCGTACTCATGTATGCGGACGATGTCAAACTTTTTCTATCATACATTAATCCCCTACATCATTCTCGTCTACAAGACGATTTGAACGTGTAAGTGTATGTTTATGACTTTTAATCGTACTACACCTTATCTTGTCAGTTATACAATCGACAATATCCCTTTGCAACGTATACTAACAGTTAAGGATCTAGGCGTAATTTTTGATTCTAAACTCTGTTTCAATCTTCACATAGATACCATCGTTAATGAGGCAAAAGGTGTACTTGGATTCATTAAACGATGGTCTAAAGAGTTTAACGATCCTTTTATAACAAAACTTCTGTACATCTCTCTTGTTCGCCCTATCCTTGAATACTGCTCTTGCATTTGGTCTCCACAGTATAACAACAGCCAGGATCGTATTGAATCTGTTCAGAAGCAATTTCTGCTTTTTGCCTTACGAGATTTAAATTGGGACCCTAATCTTCGGTTGCCGTCCTACTCCAGCAGACTGCTTCTTCTCAACCTTCCGTCGTTAACCAACCGTAGGACAATTCTCGGTGTTGTCCTTCTACATAAGTTGATTATTGGCGACATAGATTCTCCTTTTCTGCTAGGGCGTCTTCAAATCTCTGTTCCGGCTAGACCAACCAGAAATTTTCGCCCCTTTTTACTATCTACGTGCACAACAGACTACGCTATGCACAATCCGTTTCGCGTGCTATGTAAAAATTATAATAGTTTGCGTCACGTTTTCTCTACCGAACTGTCTCTACCCCTAATAAAATCGTTGCTTTTAGGATACTTTCGGGAAGTCGCTGACCATTCCCAGCTATGAGCAGGGGCATAGCTTGCCGGACAGGCTGAAAAATTTTCCCCCACAGGGTCGGTGATTTCCCATTACTTTTCATTACTTTTCTCTCTGTCCTATCTACTTAACACTCTTTACCTAACTTACATTGCTTTACTTTATTAACAATCTCCTTACTTTCATTTTTCCTATTTATTGTATTTTCTTTATTAATATAGCAAATTAAGATTATTTTAATGTTACTTGTGAACACTTTTTTCCTACTTACAACCTTCTGCTTAGATGTAGGCTCTAATAGCGTCACTGACAAAATTAGCTGTGAAAAGGGGCACAGCTGGCCGGACTGGCAAATAAAACACCTCCATCGGTCGGTGATGCTATTTAGAAAATTGTATCCTTTAACTAGGCTTTTAGCATAAAATTCTATTGAATAATCTATTGAATAATGAGGAAGACACTCGTTTTGTCGACCATTAATAAATAAATAAATAAATTATAGTGCTTTGCCCGTATCTAAGAAGCACAGGGAAAATAGTTAATGCCGGGTTTGGGCAAGATATCTTGATAAACAAAATGTTTTTTTCCACACAAAAACTTAATTTTCGACCGATCATTCCTATGGCAGCTATATGATATAGTGGTGCGATCTTAATAGGATTTTGCATATATATGAGGAATATAGTTAAACTAAGAAATGCCGAGCTTAGTCAAGATATTTTGATAAACAAAATGTTTTTTCATACAAAAAATTAATTATCGACCGATTTTTCCTCTGGCAGCTATATGATATAGTGGTCCGATCTTAATAGGATTTTGCATATATCTGAAGAGCATTGTAAAAATAATAAATGGCGAGTTTGGTCAAGATATCCTGAAAAACAAACTATTTTTTCATACAACAACTTAATTTTCGACCGATTGTTCCTATGGCAGCTATATGATAGAGTGGTCCGATCTTAATAGGATTTTGCATATATATGAGGAGTAAAGTAAAACTAATAAATGTCGAGTTTGGTCAAGATTTCTTGAAAAACAAAATGTGTTGTAGTAGGGCGTCTGCAGGGCTTCCAGATGAACTTTGCTAAATTCTGTATCGTTGGGGGAGCGTTTCTGCTCTGCCCAAATTTTTAAGAAGGTTTGCAAGAAAACACGCTTGTTCGCTTGCAGGTTATTTTTTTCTTCTATATTTTCAGAGTACATTACAATGTATTAGTGCAAAAAGAAAAAGGGAGAGGGAAGTGGCTCTGTTCCTACTGGTGAGCGCAGGAGCCGGACAGTATCCACCCGAAGACCGTGTTTTGGGCCAGTGGTGCGCCGCCATGGCTCGGCAGGACGCCTTGGAGAATTAAATCTGGACAGATGTCCGAGCCCAAAACCAGATTGGAGATTTACAGCTGGAACCAGCGATCGTCTGCCAATCGAACGTTGTTGAAAGGCTCGTTCACTTTCTCGCTGACGAGCTTCGTTGGAGTTCGATACCGGAGATTTGGCATCACCTGCAGGATTACCTTTCGTTGTCTTTACCGACGCGGGTGACGGATAGCCCGGAGGCCTTTGCCAAGGATGCGTCGATAAAACTTACCGGACAGCACGGGTCTAAAAGTGCCCGAGTGTCGCGGGTCGCCTTGCCGTTTCCAAGTCGGATGAGTGCTCTCGGGAGCACGGTTGTCCTTTTGTGTTCCATTAAAGTAGACAAGGAGATGGAACCAGCGGATGAAAGCGGCGCGGAGCGTCGCTCTTGGGCCTTGGTGCTGCGCATTTTTTGGGATCGCTCTGGAGATCGCGATGGCATGCGACGCGCTTCTTGGAAATGAAGCAAGGTGTGATGGTCGCCCTGGCACTTGCGGCACTTATCCTTGCGGCGACAGGACTCCCCGGAATGTTGGTGAGCCAGGCAGAATTTGTTGACCAGAACTGCTCGGAGTCTCTTCTCTGGAGACAGCCGCATGAACCGCTGGCACTTTCGCAGCGCGTGGACTCCTCGGTATACTCGGCATCGGATCGATTCCGTTGCCGGTCGGCTCTTGGATCGGCCTTGTTGTTGGCGTGGAGACATCGTGCTGTTACGTGAAGAAGGTTGAAAACATACATAATAGACATTACTGATGCGGCTTTATACGGATGGTCCGCAGACCAATGGATCTAGGATTCTAGTCTTTACTGGAGATTCTACTGGATGGAGAAAGGAGACTAGATTCTATCGGGAGCAGGATCAGCTTAGAGATAGGTCTCTTGGAGACACCTCGGGCTGTTAACACGTCGACCACTCGGACTCTTTGGTCGTCGCCAGGATAGGTCGTTTGGATTCGACCAAGACGCCAGTCATTAACTAGAAGATTATCTTCTTTAATAATAACTAGATCGTCCCGTTGTAAGTCTCGCGTTGGAGTTTGCCTTTTGTTTCTTTTGTGTAACTCTAAAAGATACTCATGTTTCCAACGGAGACAGAACTGTTGTTGCAAAGCCTTCAAGCGCTGCCAGCGGTTGATGATGGACGCGGCGTTTTCCTTGATCTCTGGCTCTGTTGCGGAAAGTAGAGGACCTCCGACTAGAAAATGACCGGGAGTCAGAGTTAGGAGATCAGTAGGATCTTCCGACATTGGAGATATCGGTCTTGAATTCAGGCATGCTTCAACTTTGGATAGGAGCGTGAAAAGCTCTTCGAAGGTGTATTCGGAAGTCGATGTAGACTTATAAAATAGATTTTTGAAACTCTTTACACCTGCCTCCCACAGGCCACCCATATGCGGTGCACTAGGAGGGTTGAAGTGCCAGGACAGTTTCTGAAGACTGTAAGTGGCCTGGAGTTGAGTCTTAAGCGCTTCTACAAAATCGCGCGAGAGGACTTTGGCCGCTCCGACGAAGGTTTTGCCATTGTCGGAATGCATTTGACTTAGGCACCCTCGTCGTGCCACAAATCTCGCAAATGCCGCTCGGAATTTTTCTGTTCAAATTAAGGAGTTTGCTGGAAGTGAGCTGTTTCTTCGTGCTCAAGCAAATGTACTCTGACGAGTATGCTTGTCTCTGGGTCAGGAGAATGAGTCTTTCTTGTGCATAAGAAATCTCGTTGCTGTCAATTTCAATAGTTGACGGGAGCGACAATCGTTTGCATCGCTTGAAGAAGCGATAGATGTATGCTAACACTCGCAGGGCTCGATCGAACTTGGAGAAGCGCTCGAGGAAAGAAAATGAGGGAGCCGTGTTTGCGAGGTTTACTTTAATCGTACGTTGCTCTATTGTCGTATCTGGGAGGGGATCTGAAGGAATGGGCCATTGGTTCTGAGGTAGGCGTAACCATTCTGGCCCGTGCCACCACAGCTCATTGTTGACTAACACTTGTGGTGGGGCACCTCCGCTCGCTACGTCCGCTGGATTGTACTCGGATCGTACATGGGACCATTTATTGGATTCGGTGGCCTGAGTAATTTTTGCGACTCTGTTTGCTACAAAGGTAGTCCAGGCGCATGGTGGCTTATGAAGCCAAGCTAGCACAATTGTGGAATCTGTCCAATAGAACCAGTCGCCGCCAGCGGAAGGTAGCTGGGGACTGAGTGCAGCGGATAACTCGGACAGAAGTGCTGCTCCGCACAGCTCTAGTCGTGGCAAGGATACCGTCTTGACCGGAGCGACCCTCGTTTTCGCTTTTAGGAGATGTACTGAGATGCGATCTTGCATCTCAGTGCGCACGTAAATGGCGGCCCCATATGCGAAGCGTCACAAAACCCGTGGTATTGAATAGTCCCCTGTGGGCGGAATTCGACCCATCTAGGGATGCGAATCGCACTAAGGCCCGGATACTCTTGCAAAAATAAATTCCACTTACTGAGAAGACTCTCAGGTAGCGGATCGTCCCAGCCCAGTTCTTGGAGCCAAGACCAGTCATTATTCAGGCAAAAATATTCATGCTGGGTCCAGACCCAGCCAACCTGCTGGACCGAACAGTTTGGTAATCTGTGAAAGGACGTCACGTTTGGAGACGGACTGTTTGGTTGTTAGCTCGGATGGAGCGAAAAAGAACTCATCGGTGTCAGCTTTCCATCTGATCCCGAGAGTCTTTGCCGAACAGGCTTCTTCGATCTTTAAGAAGTCGGCGCGAAGCAAGTGGTCCCTGGGAATCACTCTTAGCAAGTCCTTTTCATTGGATGTCCATTTTCGAAAGGGGAACCCGGCAGATTCAAGGGCTTTGCGGAGTTCTACAATTGCTTGATCTGCCGTTGATTTGGAATGGGCTCCCGCTACTACATCGTCGACATACATATTGTTTACGATAATGTGACTTGCTAAGGGATAGAGCAAACGAACGTGATCAGATAACTGATGTAGTACCCGGATTTCCAAAAAGGGGGCACAGTTAACTCCAAACGTGACTGTGCTGAGTTCGAAGTCACGAAGTTCGTCATTTCATTCGGGCATGTTTTGCCAGACGATTCTCATTTCGTAGAAATTGAGCTAGTGCGATGGACCTTGAATGGCCTAACTGGATGTGATCGGAATTCTTGAATGGTAGTGTGACCAAGTATCTGCCGTTTTTATCCCTTTTAGTGGTTTTTTGGAAAGTGCGCTCACAAAACAGGTCGGATTCCTTTTCCAGCTTTACTGGAATATCCTCCACCTCCCAAAATTTTGTGAGCAGTTTATCCAAGCTCGCATTTGGATTCAGCGAGACTTGAGTCGAAAAGGATGCGACAGATTTGGCACTGGTCTTAGAAACGGGGCCTGTAAGGATCCAGCCGAAATTCGTTTCTTGACCAAGGAAAGTGCCACATATGTTGGGATAGGAGCCACCTAACAATATGGATGGGAGGATATCGGCGCCGAGAAGCACGTCTATCTGTGAGCTTCTATAGAAAGAGGGATCGGCCAAGTGTAATTTTGGAAGTTCTTCCAAAGCGGTTTGGGGGATGGTGTAGGAGGGCAAATTGCCTGCTAGTTTTGGAAGAACATAAGCCGAGGTTTCAATATAAACCCTGGGCTTTATCGGAGAGCCAATATTAAAATGGCAAAGTTTTTAGGTTGAGCCGAAATAGCTTGATTCAAACCGGAGACCTGTGCGTCGACGGGTTGATAAGGAAGTTTAACCCTTTTGAACAATCGCTCTGAAATAAAGGTCGCTTCAGACCCAGAGTCGATTAATGCCCGAGCTGTATACTTTGTGCCCAAATGACACACTTGGATGACAGCCGTGCCGAGGAGAACACCATGTGAGTTTGCGGAAAAGTAGTTTTGAACGGTAGCTTGGGTTGAAGTCGAAGTGGACTGTATGGACGAAGGAGGGTTCAAAACTATTGGTGTTGTGGAAGCTGAGGCCACATGGGGTCTGTCACGGTGGAGCAGCGTGTTGTGACGTCCCTTGCACGTGAAACAACTATGTGCGCTGGTGCAGTCTTTCAACTGGTGCCGTCTGGCGAAGCAGTTTAAGCACAACTTTTGTTGCTTAATGACAGGACATTTGTACAAAACGTGGTCAAAGACGCACGGGATGGTTTTCCTTCTGACACAATTTGCAGTGTTGTGACTTTGTAGTCACTGTTGCTTCGAAGGTTCTCAGGTGGTTGGACTCTTTTCGTGTGGGTTTGGACTGAGGTGGCGTATGTGCGGTAGGTCGTACATCCTCTATCGCCTCCAAGGTGCGATATCGGTCGATCAGAAATGAATTCATCTCGGATCATTGAGGTATCTCTGCCTTATCGTGGAGTGATTGTTCCCATAACGACAGCGTGAGCTTAGGCAATTTAGAGGAGCACAAGAAAATAAGCAGACAATCCCAATTTTCCGTGCTCACCCTGGACAAGTCGAGAGCCGTTCAACATCCGTGGATTGTGCCCTGAAGCTCTTTAAGGGCGGCTCCAGACTCTTGTGTAGCTGAGGGGAGATTGAAAAGAATTTTCAATTGACTATTGACTAATAGTCGCTTATTCTCAAATCTCTCCGTCAGGCTCGCCCACGCTGACTGAAAGCCGTCATTCGTGAGCGGGGACTTGGAGACAATTGCTCTAGCTTCGCCGCTGGTTTTGGAATTAAAATGGAACAATTTTTCCACCGGCGTCAATCTTGGATTGTTAATATAAACCGCTGTAAACAAGTCTCGAAAAGTAGGCCAGCGTAGGTAATCCCCACTGAAAACTTCAATGTCGCATGGCGGGAGACTGCAACCCCTGGACATGGAGAAGTTGGAGGGGGGTTGCTCAGCTTGTCTATTTAAAGCCGTTGCATCTTTCTATTTTTTCACTTAGTTGAGCCGCACATCGCTCGTAAACGGAGTACGAGTAATCATATTTGGCTTGCATTGCCACCAGGTCACTGCTGCTGCAAGCGCCTCGGTTGAGAGCTTTGGAACATAACTCGTACTCGCGTTCTATCTTTTCCCATAAAGTCTTAATCTGATCTCGTCGGACTTGGAGAGTGAACAGTGACACGTCACTGTCCGCTGCGTCATTGATCTTCACTTCAAACTGGCCTAGTAGGTCAGTTATAGAAACAAAGTCGTTCAGTGCCATTTCGCTTGACTTCTGGGTAATTTTTGGGGTAATATCTTTTGTTGGAATCGGACTCACAGTCTTGCGGACGGTTGTGCTGGTACTCTCGACCTTGAGTTTCCCGTAAACTGCTCTAGGTGAGGTTAAAGGTCGCTGTGACTCCTTAACGGACGGTGCTGTGAGTCGTTTGTGGCTGTTTTGATCACCACCGATTGGCATACTAGGCTCTTCACAGAGCCAAAAATTGTAATAACCAGGTGAAATGTGATCAAATACTAATAATTTGAATCAGCCGAGCGAAAACGGACTAAGAAATGGCCCAGGAACAATGGAATCGAGATATCAGAAAAAAAAATGTAATGACCGAAATGATGTTTACTATTGAGTCCAACGAAATCGGAAAGTTTTGTTAAATTAATTATTTTACTAATAATTTACTAAATTGATGCTTATTGCTTATTAATTGTTGAGCTCAAGAAAAGGACGTTTAATTTAAACGCAGCTCAATGGAAGGTTTTCTGTCATAGAATTATTTGTATAATTTGTAATTTTTTTGAAAAATCGCACGGATATTTGATTTATTACGCAACTTGGAAACGTCTTGACTTATAATTATGATTTATAAATTTTTATAAGAATAAGAAGAAGTATTGCATATGTTTGTATTTTATAAGTTTAACAACGCAGCTCAATGGCAAAGTGGAAACATACAAAATATAAAAGTTTCTCAGAAACAGTTTTCCGAAAAACGATCTGGATACTTGACAACCCTGATGTTTGTTTACCTTTTGCACTTGCCAATTAATTGGTAAAAATAAATATATAAATTGATCTTGAAGCTGCCGTGGAGGAAAAATAGCAAACGATACACATATGTTTTGGTGAGTTTGCGCAGTGTGGTTTTAATTAACTAAAGACCAATTAGAATTGTGTGTCTTATTTTTTTATTTTAGGTATGTGATTATTTGGTGAAGGTTAGAATGGAGAAGCGCATACACTTGTTGTTCAACGGAGCGAAAGCCTATGTGTGCAGATATGTCTTGATGTACTTGCGTACATCAATATGGCGATCGGTTAAATTTTTGGGTATGCACTTGTACATATATGAATATACATATGTACATATGTACAGACACCAATATGGCGACCTTATTGGAGTCACTTTCTGTTTTATTTGTTTTAATATTTGTCACTTTGTAGATGCCCTTATGGCCCCAAACAATATTTTATTTGCGGTTTTTTTTCTTTTTGAATTTTTTAAATACAATTGCCACTCGTTTTAACCACGGACAATGTGAAGCGAAAAAATATGTTCAGACACACAAATATGACTTAATCGGACTGGAGTTGCCGGAAATTTGGCAATGGACGAGTTGAGGTAGGTGCACTGCTACTTATCTGGTTTGAATGTGTAGCTGTTTCTGGGACCTTTTATTGCAGATCCACCAATGCTTGCTGGGGCGAACTGGATATGCCAAATGTAGATGAAGTATCCGGCTCGAAGGACCAAAATGTTGTAGTAGGGCGTCTGCAGGGCTTCCAGATGAACTTTGCTAAATTCTATATCATTGGGGGAGCTCTGCTCTGCCCAAATTTTTAAGAAGGTTTGCAAGAAAACACGTTTGTTCGCTTGCAGGTTATTTTTATCTTCTATATTTTCAGAGTACATTATAATGTATTAGTGTAAGTGAGGTGAATTTCGTGTTCCCTGTACTGGTTCCGGGTTACATGGCGGTTGGATGGCGACTGCCGGATACACTTCTTGTGTGAACACACTTCTTGTGTGAACAAAATGTTTTTTCATACAAAAACTTAATTTTCGACCGATCGTTCCTATGGCAACTATATGATATAGTGGTCCGATCCAGCTGGTTTTGACATATGTGCTACGTGCAACAGAAAGAGAGATTTCTGCAAAGTTTCATTAAGATAGCTGTTAAACTGAGAGACTAGCTTGCATAGAAACAGACAGACGGACAGACTGGGGGACGGACAGACGGACATGGCTGTATCGACTCGGCTGTTGATGCTGATCAAGAATATTTATACTTTATGGGGTCGGAGATGTCTCCTTCTATGCGTTACACATTTCACGACAAAATTATAATACCCTCTGCAAGGGTATAAAATAACAAAACAAACTACAGGTATGGGTACAAATACAATTAAAAACGAGAAAGAAGGGCTATCTTCGGCACGCCGAAGATTTAATACCCTTGCAGACCAAACCTTTTCATAATGCTCATAGTGCTTTGTCCCTATTGAAGAAGTACCGGGCAAATAGTAAATGCCGAGTTTTGTCAAGATATCTTGATAACCAAAATAGGTTTTTAATCAAAAACCTGGTTTTCGACCGATCGCTCTTATGGCAGCTATATGATATAGTGGTCCACTGTTAGTTAATAAATAAACTAAAAAAACTAGTTAAAAAAACAAAAATTTTTTTCATACAACAACTTAATTTTCGACCGATCGTTCCTATGGCAGCTATATGATATAGTGGTCCGATCTTAATAGGATTTTGCATATATATGAGAAGTAAAGTAAAACTAATAAATGCCGAGTTTGGTCAAGACATCTTGATAAACAAAATGTTTTTTCATACAAAAACTTAATTTTCGACCGATCGCTCATATTGCAGCTATATGATATAGTGGTCCGATCTTAATAAGATTTTGCATATATCTGAGGAGTATAGTAAAACTAATAAATGCCGAGTTTGGTCAACATATCTTGAAAAACAAAATGTTTTTTCTTACAACTTAATTTTCGACCGCTCGTTCCTATGGCAGCTATATAATAAAGTGGTCCGATCTTAATAGGATTTTGCAGATATATGAGGAGCTTAGTAAAACTATTAAATGCTGAGTTTGGTCAAGATATCTTGATTAACAAAATGTTTTTTCATACAACTTAATTTTCGACCGATCGATCCTATGGCAGCTATATGATATAGTGGTCCGATATTAATAGGATTTTGCATGTATATGAGGAGTAAAGTAAAACTAATAAATGCCGAGTTTGGTCGAGATATCTTGCAGTTTTGGTCGAGATTCCTATGGCAGCTATATGATATAGTGGTGCGATCTTAATAGGATTTTGCATATATATGAGGAATATAGTTAAACTAATAAATGCCGAGTTTAGTCAAGATATTTTGATAAACAAAATGTTTTTTCATACAAAAAATTAATTATCGACCGATTTTTCCTCTGGCAGCTATATGATATAGTGGTCCGATCTTAATAGGATTTTGCATATATCTGAAGAGCATTGTAAAAATAATAAATGGCGAGTTTGGTCAAGATATCCTGAAAAACAAACTATTTTTTCATACAACAACTTAATTTTCGACCGATCGTTCCTATGGCAGCTATATGATATAGTGGTCCGATCTTAATAGGATTTTGCATATATATGAGGAGTAAAGTAAAACTAATAAATGTCGAGTTTGGTCAAGATTTCTTGAAAAACAAAATGTGTTGTAGTAGGGCGTCTGCAGGGCTTCCAGATGAACTTTGCTAAATTCTGTATCGTTGGGGGAGCGTTTCTGCTCTGCCCAAATTTTTAAGAAGGTTTGCAAGAAAACACGCTTGTTCGCTTGCAGGTTATTTTTTTCTTCTATATTTTCAGAGTACATTACAATGTATTAGTGCAAAAAGAAAAAGGGAGAGGGAAGTGGCTCTGTTCCTACTGGTGAGCGCAGGAGCCGGACAGTATCCACCCGAAGACCGTGTTTTGGGCCAGTGGTGCGCCGCCATGGCTCGGCAGGACGCCTTGGAGAATTAAATCTGGACAGATGTCCGAGCCCAAAACCAGATTGGAGATTTACAGCTGGAACCAGCGATCGTCTGCCAATCGAACGTTGTTGAAAGGCTCGTTCAGTTTCTCGCTGACGAGCTTCGTTGGAGTTCGATACCGGAGATTTGGCATCACCTGCAGGATGACCTCTCGTTGTCTTTACCGACGCGGGTGACGGATAGCCCGGAGGCCTTTGCCAAGGATGCGTCGATAAAACTTACCGGACAGCACGGGTCTAAAAGTGCCCGAGTGTCGCGGGTCGCCTTGCCGTTTCCAAGTCGGATGAGTGCTCTCGGGAGCACGGTTGTCCTTTTGTGTTCCATTAAAGTAGACAAGGAGATGGAACCAGCGGATGAAGGCGGCGCGGAGCGTCGCTCTTGGGCCTTGGTGCTGCGCATTTTTTGGGATCGCTCTGGAGATCGCGATGGCATGCGACGCGCTTCTTGGAAATGAAGCAAGGTGTGATGGTCGCCCTGGCACTTGCGGCACTTATCCTTGCGGCGACAGGACTCCCCGGAATGTTGGTGAGCCAGGCAGAATTTGTTGACCAGAACTGCTCGGAGTCTCTTCTCTGGAGACAGCCGCATGAACCGCTGGCACTTTCGCAGCGCGTGGACTCCTCGGTATACTCGGCATCGGAACGATTCCGTTGCCGGTCGGCTCTTGGATCGGCCTTGTTGTTGGCGTGGAGACATCGTGCTGTTACGTGAAGAAGGTTGAAAAAATACATAATAGACATTACTGATGCGGCTTTATACGGATGGTCCGCAGACCAATGGATCTAGGATTCTAGTCTTTACTGGAGATTCTACTGGATGGAGAAAGGAGACTAGATTCTATCGGGAGCAGGATCAGCTTAGAGATAGGTCTCTTGGAGACACCTCGGGCTGTTAACACGTCGACCACTCGGACTCTTTGGTCGTCGCCAGGATAGGTCGTTTGGATTCGACCAAGACGCCAGTCATTAACTAGAAGATTATCTTCTTTAATAATGACTGTTGTAGTAGGGCGTCCGCAGGGCTTCCAGGTGAACTTTTACAAAATGAATTGTCGTTGGGGGAGCGTTTCTGCTCTGCACAAATTTAACTCAGGTTTGAAAGAAAAACACGTTTTGTTCGCTTGAAGGTTATTTTCATCTATTCTATTTTTTTCAGAGTACATTACAAGAGTACCTACAAGTGTATTAGTATAAGTGTGGTGAAATTTCAGTACATGTTCCATGTACTGGTTCCGGAGTTACATGGCGGTTGGATGGCGACTGTCGGATACACTTCTTGTGTGAACATGCCGCCCGCCTTGCAGTATTGCAAAAAGAAAAAGGGAGAGGGACGTGGCTCTGTTCCTACTATTGAGCACAGGAGCCGGACAATATCCACCCAAAGACCGTGTTTTGGGCCAGTGGTGCGCCGCCAAGACTCGGCAGGACGCCTTGGAGAATTAAATCTGGACAGATGTCCGAGCCCAAAACCAGATTGGAGATTTACAGCTGGAACCAGCGATCGTCTGCCAATCGAATGTTGGTGAAGGGCTCGTTCAGTTCCTCGCTGACGGGCTTCGTTGGAGTTTGATACCGGAGATTTGGCATCACTTGCAGGATGATCTCTCGCTGGAAGCTAGAGGTCCTAGAGCTTATTGAAGCCGAGCAAGCGTTGTCTTTACCGACGCGGGTGACGGATAGCCCGGAGGCCTTTGCCAAGGATGCGTCGATAAGACTTACCGGACAGCACGGGTCTAAAAGTGCCCGAGTGTCGCGGGTCGCCTTGCCGTTTCCGAGTCGGATGAGTGCTCTCGGGAGCACGGTTGTCCTTTTGTGTTCCATTAATGATGATAAGGAGATGGAACCAGCGGATAAAGGCGGCGCGGAGCGTCGCGCTTGGGCCTTGGTGCTGCGCATTTTTTTGGGATCGCTCTGGAGATCGCGATGGCATGCGACGCGCTTCTTGGAAATGAAGCAAGGTGTGATGGTCGCCCTGGCACTTGCGGCACTTGTCCTTGCGGCGACATGACTCCCCGGAATGTTGGTGAGCCAGGCAGTTTGGGCAGTATTTATTGACTAGAACTGCTCGGAGTCTCTTCTCTGGAGACAGCCGCATGAACCGCTGGCACTTGCGCAGCGCGTGGACTCCTCGGCATACTCGGCATCGGAACGATTCCGTTGCCGGTCGGCTCTTGGATCGGCCTTGTTGTTGGCGTGGAGACATCGTGCTGTTTCGTGAAGAATGTGAAAAAAAACATAGTAGACATTACTGATGCGGCTTTATACGGATGGTCCGCAGACCTATGGATCTCGGATTCTAGTCTTTACTGGAAATTTTACTGGATGGAAAATGGAGACTAGATTCTATCGGGAGCAGGATCAGCTTAGAGATAGGTCTCTTGGAGACACCTCGGGCTGTTAAGACGTCGACCACTCGGACTCTTTGGTCGTCGCCAGGATAGGTCGTTTGGATTCGACCTAGACGCCAGTCATTAACTGGAAGATTATCTTCTTTAATAATGACTAGATCGTCTCGTTGTAAGTCTCGCGTTGGAGTTTGCCATTTGTTTCTTTTGTGTAACTCTAAAAGATACTCATGTTTCCAACGGAGACAGAACTGTTGTTGCAAAGCCTTCAAGCGCTGCCAGCGGTTGATGATGGACGCGGCGTTTTCCTTGATCTCTGGCTCTGTGGCGGAAAGTAGAGGACCCCCGACTAGAAAATGACCGGGAGTCAGAGCTAGGAGATCAGTAGGATCTTCCGACATTGGAGATATCGGTCTTGAATTCAGGCATGCTTCAACTTTGGATAGGAGCGTGGAAAGCTCTTCGAAGGTGCATTTGGAGGTCGATGTAGATTTATAAAATAGATTTTTGAAACTCTTTACACCTGCCTCCCACAGGCCACCCATATGCGGTGCACTAGGAGGGTTGAAGTGCCAGGACAGTTTCTGGAGACTGTAAGTGGCCTGGAGTTGAGTCTTAAGCGCTTCTACAAAATCGCGCGAGAGGACTTTGGCCGCTCCGACGAAGGTTTTGCCGTTGTCGGAATGCATTTGACTTGCTAAGGTACAGAGCGAACGAACGTCATCAGATAGCTGATGTAGTACCCGGATTGCCAAAAAGGGGGCACAGTTAACTCCAAACGTGACTGTGCTGAGTTCGAAGTCACGAAGCTCGTTGTCCTTTGTTCGGAACAGAATTCTCTGATAGGGCGTGTGGTTGGGATGCACAAGTATTTGCCGATACATTTTTGTGATATCGGCATTGAACACATATCGGAAGAAGCGCCATCTTAGAATTTGAATGTAGCACATCGTTCAGACTTTTACCATTCGATGACGGGTGGGAGGCGTTAAATACTACGCGGAGCTTGGTCGTGGTGCTGTCAGGCTTGTGAACAGCATGGTGTGGTAGATAAAAGTTATCTGAACCATTGCTTGGAGGGACTTGTCGCATGTGACCTAAGTCCAGATATTCCTGGATCACCGCATCGTACTGCTCCTTAAGGGGGGCATTTTTTGCCAGACGATTCTCATTTCGTAGAAATTGAGCTAGTGCGATGGACCTTGAATGGCCTAACTGGATGTGATCGGAATTCTTGAATGGCAGTGTGACCAAGTATCTGCCGTTTTTATCCCTTTTAGTGTTTTTTTGAAAATTGCGCTCACAAAAAAGGTCGGATTCCTTTTCCAGCTTAACTGGAATATCCTCCACCTCCCAAAATTTTGTGAGCAGTTTATCCAAGCTTGCATTTGGATTCAGCGACACTTGAGTCGAAAAGGATGCGACAAATTTGGCACTGGTCTTAGAAACGGGGCCTGTAAGGATCCAGCCGAAAATCGTTTCTTGACCAAGGAGAGTGCCACATATGTTGGGATAGGAGTTAACCCTTTTGAACAATCGCTCTGAAATAAAGGTCGCTTCAGACCCAGAGTCGATTAATGCCCGGGCTGTATACTTTGTGCCCAAATGACACACTTGGATGACAGCCGTGCCGAGGAGAACACCATGTGAGTTTGCGGAAAAGTAGTTTAGAACGGTAGCTTGGGTTGAAGTAGAAGTGGACTGTATTGGTGAAGGAGGGTTCAAAACTATTGGTGTTGTGGAAGCTGAGGGCACCTGGGGTCTGTCACGGTGGAGTAGCGTGTTGTGACGTCCCTTGCACGTGAAACAACTATGTGCGCTGGTGCAGTCTTTCAACTGGTGCTGTCTGGCGAAGCAGTTTAAGCACAGCTTTTGTTGCTTAATGACGGAAACTCTCTCGGGTACGGACATTTGTAGAAAACGCGGGCATAGACGCACGGGATGGTTTTCCTTCTGACACAATTTGCAGTGCTGTGGCTTTGCAGTCACTGTTGCTTCGAAGGTTCTCAGGTGGTTGGACTCTTTTCTTGTGGGTTTGGACTGGAGTGGCGTATGTGCGGTAGGTCGTACATCCTCTATCGCCTCCAAGGTGCGATATCGGTCGATCAGAAATAAATTCATCTCGGACCATTAAGGGATCTCTGCCTTATCGTGGAGCGATTGTTCCCATAACGACAGCGTGAGCTTAGGCAATTTAGAGGAGCACAAGAAAATTAGCAGACAATCCCAATTTTCGGTGCTCACCCTGGACAAGTCGAGAGCCGTTAAACATCCCTGGATTGTGCCCTGAAGCTCTTTAAGGGCGGCTCCAGACTCTTGTGTTGCTGAGGGGAGATTGAAAAGAATTTTCAATTGACTATTAATAGTCGCTTATTCTCAAATCTCTCCGTCAGGCTCGCCCACGCTGACTGAAAGCCGTCATTCGTGAGCGGGGACTTGGAGACAATTGCCCTAGCTTCGCCGCTGGTTTTGGAATTTAGATGGAACAATTTTCCCACCGTCGCCAATCTTGGATTGTTAATATAAACAGCTGTAAACAAGTCTCGGAAAGTAGGCCAGCGTAGGTAATCCCCACTGAAA
The DNA here is from genome assembly GCF_003285875.2 of Drosophila novamexicana. Taxonomy (NCBI): domain Eukaryota; kingdom Metazoa; phylum Arthropoda; class Insecta; order Diptera; family Drosophilidae; genus Drosophila; species Drosophila novamexicana. The sequence continues at coordinate 301,958 of NW_020824897.1, forward strand.
ACTTCAGTGTCGCATGGCGGGAGACTGCAACCCCTGGACATGGAGAAGTTGGAGGGGGGTTGCTCAGATTGTCTATTTAACGCCGGGGCTCTTTCTATTTTTTCGCTTAGTTGAGCCGCACATCGCTCGTAAACGGAGTACGAGTAATCATATTTAGCTTGCATAGCCACCAGGTCACTGCTGCTGCAAGCGCCTTGGTTGAGAGCTTTGGAACATAACTCGTACTCGCGTTCTACCTTTTCCCATAAAGTCTTAATCTGATCTCGTCGGACTTGGAGAGTGAACAGTGACACGTCACTGTCCGCTGCGCCATTTCGCTTGACTTCTGCATTTTTTGCGTAGTGGAACGGGTAATTTTTGGGGTAATATCTCTTGTTGGAATCGGACTCACAGTCTTGCGGACGGTTGTGCTGGTACTCTCGACCTTGAGTTTCCCGAAAACTGCTCTAGGTGAGGTTAAAGGTCGCTTTGACTCCTTGACGGACGGTGCGGTGAGTCGTTTTTGGCTGTTCTGATCACCACCGATTGGCATACTAGGCTCTTCACAGAGCCAAAAATTGTACTAACCAGGTGAAATGTGATCAAATACAAATAATTTGAATCAGCAGAGAGAAAACGGAATAAGAAATGGCACAGGAACGATGGAATCGAGATATCAGAATAAAATGGAATGACCGAAATGGTGTGCACTATTGAGTCCAACGAAATCGGAAAATTTTGTTAAATGAATTATTTTACTAATAATTTACCAAATTGATTCTTATTTAGTTTCCTTTAATTGAGAAAAAATCTAATTATTTCTTTATTGAAACACCAGAGAAAAGGATTTATTCTCTTTTGACAAAGCGGCCGTGTAGGGGAAACGGATCGCGCAAAAAAATGATGCTTATCGCTTATTGCTTATTGATGGTTGAGCTCAAGAAGAAGTACGTTTATTCTAAACGCAGCTCAATGAAAAGGTTTTTTGTCATAGAATTATTTACATAAATTGTTATTTTAATAAAAAATCGCACGGATATTCGATTTATTACGCAACTTGGAAACGTCTTAACTTATAATTATGTTTTATAAATTTTTTATAAGAATAAGAAAAAGTAATGTATATGTTTGTATTTTATTAAGTAAACGCAGCTCAATGGCAAGGTGGAAACATACAAAATATAAAAGTTTCACAGAATCAGTTTATCGAAAACCGATCTTGACACTTTACAACCCTGTTGTTTGTTTACGTTTTACACTTGCCAATTAATTGGTAAAAATAAATATATAAATTAATATTGAAGCTGCTGTGGAGGAAAAATAACAAACGATACACATATAATAGGATGTGTGTGTGTGTATACATGCAGGTGAATTTGCACAGTGTGGTTTTAGTTAATTAAATACCAATTAGAATTGTGTGTTTTTATATATGTATTTAGTGTGTGATTCTTTGGTGAAGGTTGGAATGGAGAAGCGCATACACTTGTTGTTCAACGGAGCGAAAGCCTATGTGTGCAGATATTTCTGGATGTACTTGCGTACATCAATATGGCGATCGGTTAAATTTTTGGGTATGCACTTGTACATATATGTATATATATATGTACAGACACCAATATGGCGACCTTATCGGAGTCACTTTCTGTTTTATTTCTTTCAATATTTATCACTTTTTAGACGCCTTAATGGCCACGAACAATATTTTATCTGCGGGTTTTTGTTGAATTTTTTAAATACAATTGCCCCTCGCTTTAACCACGGACAATGTGAAGCGAAAAAATATGTTCAGACACACAAAAGAATTAATTAACTGGAGTTGCCGGAAATTTGGCAATGGACGAGTTGAGGTAGGTGCACTGCTACTTATCTTGTTTGAATTTATAGCTGTTCCTGGAACCTTTTCTTGCAGATCCACCAATGCTTGCTGGGGCGAACTGGATATACCAAATGTTGTAGAAGTATCCGGCTCGAAGGACCAAATGTTGTAGTAGGGCGTCCGCAGGGCTTCCAGGTGAACTTTTACAAAATGAATTGTCGTTGGGGGAGCGTTTCTGCTCTGCACAAATTTAACTCAGGTTTGAAAGAAAAACACGTTTTGTTCGCTTGAAGGTTATTTTCATCTATTCTATTTTTTTCAGAGTACATTACAAGAGTACCTACAAGTGTATTAGTATAAGTGTGATGAAATTTCAGTACATGTTCCATGTACTGGTTCCGGAGTTACATGGCGGTTGGATGGCGACTGTCGGATACACTTCTTGTGGGAACAATGACTAGATCGTCCCGTTGTAAGTCTCGCGTTGGAGTTTGCCATTTGTTTCTTTTGTGTAACTCTAAAAGATACTCATGTTTCCAACGGAGACAGAACTGTTGTTGCAAAGCCTTCAAGCGCTGCCTTGATCTCTGGCTCTGTTGCGGAAAGTAGAGGACCTCCGACTAGAAAATGACCGGGAGTCAGAGTTAGGAGATCAGTAGGATCTTCCGACATTGGAGATATCGGTCTTGAATTCAGGCATGCTTCAACTTTGGATAGGAGCGTGAAAAGCACTTCGAAGGTGTATTCGGAAGTCGATGTAGACTTATAAAATAGATTTTTGAAACTCTTTACACCTGCCTCCCACAGGCCACCCATATGCGGTGCACTAGGAGGGTTGAAGTGCCAGGACAGTTTCTGAAGACTGTAAGTGGCCTGGAGTTGAGTCTTAAGCGCTTCTACAAAATCGCGCGAGAGGACTTTGGCCGCTCCGACGAAGGTTTTGCCATTGTCGGAATGCATTTGACTTAGGCACCCTCGTCGTGCCACAAATCTCGCAAATGCCGCTCGGAATTTTTCTGCTTGTCTCTGGGTCAGGAGAATGAGTCTTTCTTGTGCATAAGAAATCTCGTTGCTGTCAATTTCAATAGTTGACGGGAGCGACAATCGTTTGCATCGCTTGAAGAAGCGATAGATGTATGCTAACACTCGCAGGGCTCGATCGAACTTGGAGAAGCGCTCGAGGAAAGAAAATGAGGGAGCCGTGTTTGCGAGGTTTACTTTAATCGTACGTTGCTCTATTGTCGTATCTGGGAGGGGATCTGAAGGAATGGGCCATTGGTTCTGAGGTAGGCGTAACCATTCTGGCCCGTGCCACCACAGCTCATTGTTGACTAACACTTGTGGTGGGGCACCTCTGCTCGCTACGTCCGCTGGATTGTACTCGGATCGTACATGGGACCATTTATTGGATTCGGTGGCCTGAGTAATTTTTGCGACTCTGTTTGCTACAAAGGTAGTCCAGGCGCATGGTGGCTTATGAAGCCAAGCTAGCACAATTGTGGAATCTGTCCAATAGAACCAGTCGCCGCCAGCGGAAGGTAGCTGGGGACTGAGTGCAGCGGATAACTCGGACAGAAGTGCTGCTCCGCACAGCTCTAGTCGTGGCAAGGATACCGTCTTGACCGGAGCGACCCTCGTTTTCGCTTTTAGGAGATGTACTGAGATGCGATCTTGCATCTCAGTGCGCACGTAAATGGCGGCCCCATATGCGAAGCGTCACAAAACCCGTGGTATTGAATAGTCCCCTGTGGGCGGAATTCGACCCATCTAGGGATGCGAATCGCACTAAGACCCGGATACTCTTGCAAAAATAAATTCCACTTACTGAGAAGACTCTCAGGTAGCGGATCGTCCCAGCCCAGTTCTTGGAGCCAAGACCAGTCATTATTCAGGCAAAAATATTCATGCTGGGTCCAGACCCAGCCAACCTGCTGGACCGAACAGTTTGGTAATCTGTGAAAGGACGTCACGTTTGGAGACGGACTGTTTGGTTGTTAGCTCGGATGGAGCGAAAAAGAACTCATCGGTGTCAGCTTTCCATCTGATCCCGAGAGTCTTTGCCGAACAGGCTTCTTCGATCTTTAAGAAGTCGGCGCGAAGCAAGTGGTCCCTGGGAATCACTCTTAGCAAGTCCTTTTCATTGGATGTCCATTTTCGAAAGGGGAACCCGGCAGATTCAAGGGCTTTGCGGAGTTCTGCAATTGCTTGATCTGCCGTTGATTTGGAATGGGCTCCCGCTACTACATCGTCGACATACATATTGTTTACGATAATGTGACTTGCTAAGGGATAGAGCAAACGAACGTGATCAGATAACTGATGTAGTACCCGGATTTCCAAAACGGGGGCACAGTTAACTCCAAACGTGACTGTGCTGAGTTCGAAGTCACGAAGTTCGTCATTTCATTCGGGCATGTTTTGCCAGACGATTCTCATTTCGTAGAAATTGAGCTAGTGCGATGGACCTTGAATGGCCTAACTGGATGTGATCGGAATTCTTGAATGGTAGTGTGACCAAGTACCTGCCGTTTTTATCCCTTTTAGTGGTTTTTTGGAAAGTGCGCTCACAAAACAGGTCGGATTCCTTTTCCAGCTTTACTGGAATATCCTCCACCTCCCAAAATTTTGTGAGCAGTTTATCCAAGCTCGCATTTGGATTCAGCGAGACTTGAGTCGAAAAGGATGCGACAGATTTGGCACTGGTCTTAGAAACGGGGCCTGTAAGGATCCAGCCGAAAATCGTTTCTTGACCAAGGAAAGTGCCACATATGTTGGGATAGGAGCCACCTAACAATATGGATGGGAGGATATCGGCGCCGAGAAGCACGTCTATCTGTGAGCTTCTATAGAAAGAGGGATCGGCCTAGTGTAATTTTGGAAGTTCTACCAAAGCGGTTTGGGGGATGGTGTAGGAGGCCAAATTGCCTGCTAGTTTTGGAAGAACATAAGCCGAGGTTTCAATATAAACCCTGGGCTTTATCGGAGAGCCAATATTAAAATGGCAAAGTTTTTAGGTTGAGCCGAAATAGCTTGATTCAAACCGGAGACCTGTGCGTCGACGGGTTGATAAGGAAGTTTAACCCTTTTGAACAATCGCTCTGAAATAAAGGTCGCTTCAGACCCAGAGTCGATTAATGCCCGAGCTGTATACTTTGTGCCCAAATGACACACTTGGATGACAGCCGTGCCGAGGAGAACACCATGTGAGTTTGCGGAAAAGTAGTTTTGAACGGTAGCTTGGGTTGAAGTCGAAGTGGACTGTATGGACGAAGGAGGGTTCAAAACTATTGGTGTTGTGGAAGCTGAGGCCACATGGGGTCTGTCACGGTGGAGCAGCGTGTTGTGACGTCCCTTGCACGTGAAACAACTATGTGCGCTGGTGCAGTCTTTCAACTGGTGCCGTCTGGCGAAGCAGTTTAAGCACAACTTTTGTTGCTTAATGACAGGACATTTGTACAAAACGTGGTCAAAGACGCACGGGATGGTTTTCCTTCTGACACAATTTGCAGTGTTGTGACTTTGTAGTCACTGTTGCTTCGAAGGTTCTCAGGTGGTTGGACTCTTTTCGTGTGGGTTTGGACTGAGGTGGCGTATGTGCGGTACGTCGTACATCCTCTATCGCCTCCAAGGTGCGATATCGGTCGATCAGAAATGAATTCATCTCGGATCATTGAGGTATCTCTGCCTTATCGTGGAGTGATTGTTCCCATAACGACAGCGTGAGCTTAGGCAATTTAGAGGAGCACAAGAAAATAAGCAGACAATCCCAATTTTCCGTGCTCACCCTGGACAAGTCGAGAGCCGTTCAACATCCGTGGATTGTGCCCTGAAGCTCTTTAAGGGCGGCTCCAGACTCTTGTGTAGCTGAGGGGAGATTGAAAAGAATTTTCAATTGACTATTGACTAATAGTCGCTTATTCTCAAATCTCTCCGTCAGGCTCGCCCACGCTGACTGAAAGCCGTCATTCGTGAGCGGGGACTTGGAGACAATTGCTCTAGCTTCGCCGCTGGTTTTGGAATTTAGATGGAACAATTTTTCCACCGTCGCCAATCTTGGATTGTTAATATAAACCGCTGTAAATAAGTCTCGAAAAGTAGGCCAGCGTAGGTAATCCCCACTGAAAACTTCAATGTCGCATGGCGGGAGACTGCAACCCCTGGACATGGAGAAGTTGGAGGGGGGTTGCTCAGCTTGTCTATTTAAAGCCGTAGCTCTTTCTATTTTTTCACTTAGTTGAGCCGCACATCGCTCGTAAACGGAGTACGAGTAATCATATTTGGCTTGCATAGCCACCAGGTCACTGCTGCTGCAAGCGCCTCGGTTGAGAGCTTTGGAACATAACTCGTACTCGCGTTTTACCTTTTCCCATAAAGTCTTAATCTGATCTCGTCGGACTTGGAGAGTGAACAGTGACACGTCACTGTCCGCTGCGTCATTGATCTTCACTTCAAACTGGCCTAGTAGGTCAGTTATAGAAACAAAGTCGTTCAGTGCCATTTCGCTTGACTTCTGCATTTTTTGCGTAGTCGAATGGGTAATTTTTGGGGTAATATCTTTTGTTGGAATCGGACTCACAGTCTTGCGGACGGTTGTGCTGGTACTCTCGACCTTGAGTTTCCCGTAAACTGCTCTAGGTGAGGTTAAAGGTCGCTGTGACTCCTTAACGGACGGTGCTGTGAGTCGTTTGTGGCTGTTTTGATCACCACCGATTGGCATACTAGGCTCTTCACAGAGCCAAAAATTGTAATAACCAGGTGAAATGTGATCAAATACAAATAATTTGAATCAGCCGAGCGAAAACGGACTAAGAAATGGCCCAGGAACAATGGAATCGAGATATCAAAAAAAAAATGTAATGACCGAAATGATGTTCACTATTGAGTCCAACGAAATCGGAAAGTTTTGCTAAATTAATTATTTTACTAATTTACTTATTATTTTACTAATTTACTAAATTGATGCTTATTGCTTATTAATTGTTGAGCTCAAGAAAAGGACGTTTAATTTAAACGCAGCTCAATGGAAGGTTTTCTGTCATAGAATTATTTGTATAATTTGTAATTTTTTTGAAAAATCGCACGGATATTCGATTTATTACGCAACTTGGAAACGTCTTGACTTATAATTATGATTTATACATTTTTATAAGAATAAGAAGAAGTATTGCATATGTTTGTATTTTATAAGTTTAACAACGCAGCTCAATGGCAAAGTGGAAACATACAAAATATAAAAGTTTCTCAGAAACAGTTTTCCGAAAAACGATCTGGATACTTGACAACCCTGATGTTTGTTTACCTTTTGCACTTGCCAATTAATTGGTAAAAATAAATGTATAAATTGATCTTGAAGCTGCCGTGGAGGAAAAATAGCAAACGATACACATATGTTTTGGTGAATTTGCGCAGTGTGGTTTTAATTAACTAAAGACCAATCAGAATTGTGTGTCTTATTTTTTATATTTAGGTATGTGATTATTTGGTGAAGGTTAGAATGGAGAAGCGCATACACTTGTTGTTCAACGGAGCGAAAGCCTATGTGTGCAGATATGTCTTGATGTACTTGCGTACATCAATATGGCGATCGGTTAAATTTTTGGGTATGCACTTGTACATATATGAATATACATATGTACATATGTACAGACACCAATATGGCGACCTTATTGGAGTCACTTTCTGTTTTATTTGTTTTAATATTTGTCACTTTGTAGATGCCCTTATGGCCACAAACAATATTTTATTTGCGGTTTTTTTTCTTTTTGAATTTTTTAAATACAATTGCCACTCGCTTTAACCACGGACAATGTGAAGCGAAAAAATATGTTCAGACACACAAATATGACTTAATCGGACTGGAGTTGCCGGAAATTTGGCAATGGACGAGTTGAGGTAGGTGCACTACTACTTATCTGGTTTGAATGTGTAGCTGTTTCTGGGACCTTTTATTGCAGATCCACCAATGCTTTCAGGGGCGAACTCGATATGCCAAATGAAGATGAAGTATCCGGCTCGAAGGACCAAAATGTTGTAGTAGGGCGTCTGCAGGGCTTCCAGATGAACTTTGCTAAATTCTATATCGTTGGGGGAGCTCTGCTCTGCCCAAATTTTTAAGAAGGTTTGCAAGAAAACACGTTTGTTCGCTTGCAGGTTATTTTTATCTTCTATATTTTCAGAGTACATTATAATGTATTAGTGTAAGTGAGGTGAATTTCGTGTTCCCTGTACTGGTTCCGGAGTTACATGGCGGTTGGATGGCGACTGCCGGATACACTTCTTGTGTGAACACACTTCTTGTGTGAACAAAATGTTTTTTCATACAAAAACTTAATTTTCGACCGATCGTTCCTATGGCAACTATATGATATAGTGGTCCGATCCAGCTGGTTTTGACATATGTGCTACGTGCAACAGAAAGAGAGATTTCTGCAAAGTTTCATTAAGATAGCTGTTAAACTGAGAGACTAGCTTGCATAGAAACAGACAGACGGACAGACTGGGGGACGGACAGACGGACATGGCTGTATCGACTCGGCTGTTGATGCTGATCAAGAATATTTATACTTTATGGGGTCGGAGATGTCTCCTTCTATGCGTTACACATTTCACGACAAAATTATAATACCCTCTGCAAGGGTATAAAATAACAAAACAAACTACAGGTATGGGTACAAATACAATTAAAAACGAGAAAGAAGGGCTATCTTCGGCACGCCGAAGATTTAATACCCTTGCAGACCAAACCTTTTCATAATGCTCATAGTGCTTTGTCCCTATCGAAGAAGTACCGGGCAAATAGTAAATGCCGAGTTTTGTCAAGATATCTTGATAACCAAAATAGGTTTTTAATCAAAAACCTGGTTTTCGACCGATCGCTCTTATGGCAGCTATATGATATAGTGGTCCACTGTTAGTTAATAAATAAACTAAAAAAACTAGTTAGAAAAACAAAAATTTTTTTCATACAACAACTTAATTTTCGACCGATCGTTCCTATGGCAGCTATATGATATAGTGGTCCGATCTTAATAGGATTTTGCATATATATGAGAAGTAAAGTAAAACTAATAAATGCCGAGTTTGGTCAAGACATCTTGATAAACAAAATGTTTTTTCATACAAAAACTTAATTTTCGACCGATCGCTCATATTGCAGCTATATGATATAGTGGTCCGATCTTAATAAGATTTTGCATATATCTGAGGAGTATAGTAAAACTAATAAATGCCGAGTTTGGTCAACATATCTTGAAAAACAAAATGTTTTTTCTTACAACTTAATTTTCGACCGCTCGTTCCTATGGCAGCTATATAATAAAGTGGTCCGATCTTAATAGGATTTTGCAGATATATGAGGAGCTTAGTAAAACTAATAAATGCTGAGTTTGGTCAAGATATCTTGATTAACAAAATGTTTTTTCATACAACTTAATTTTCGACCGATCGATCCTATGGCAGCTATATGATATAGTGGTCCGATATTAATAGGATTTTGCATGTATATGAGGAGTAAAGTAAAACTAATAAATGCCGAGTTTGGTCGAGATATCTTGCAGTTTTGGTCGAGATTCCTATGGCAGCTATATGATATAGTGGTGCGATCTTAATAGGATTTTGCATATATATGAGGAATATAGTTAAACTAATAAATGCCGAGTTTAGTCAAGATATTTTGATAAACAAAATGTTTTTGCATACAAAAAATTAACTATCGACCGATTTTTCCTCTGGCAGCTATATGATATAGTGGTCCGATCTTAATAGGATTTTGCATATATCTGAAGAGCATTGTAAAAATAATAAATGGCGAGTTTGGTCAAGATATCCTGAAAAACAAACTATTTTTTCATACAACAACTTAATTTTCGACCGATTGTTCCTATGGCAGCTATATGATATAGTGGTCCGATCTTAATAGGATTTTGCATATATATGAGGAGTAAAGTAAAACTAATAAATGTCGAGTTTGGTCAAGATTTCTTGATAAACAAAATGTTTTTTCATACAAAAACTTAATTTTCGACCGATCGCTCATATTGCAGCTATATGATATAGTGGTCCGATCGTAATAAGATTTTGCATATATCTGAGGAGTGTAGTAAAACTAATAAATGCCGAGTTTGGTCAACATATCTTGAAAAACAAAATGTTTTTTCTTACAACTTAATTTTCGACCGCTCGTTCCTATGGCAGCTATATAATAAAGTGGTCCGATCTTAATAGGATTTTGCAGATATATGAGGAGCTTAGTAAAACTAATAAATGCTGAGTTTGGTCAAGATATCTTGATTAACAAAATGTTTTTTCATACAACTTAATTTTCGACCGATCGATCCTATGGCAGCTATATGATATAGTGGTCCGATCTTAATAGGATTTTGCATATATATGAGGAGTAAAGTAAAACTAATAAATGTCGAGTTTGGTCAAGATTTCTTGAAAAACAAAATGTGTTGTAGTAGGGCGTCTGCAGGGCTTCCAGATGAACTTTGCTAAATTCTGTATCGTTGGGGGAGCGTTTCTGCTCTGCCCAAATTTTTAGGAAGGTTTGCAAGAAAACACGCTTGTTCGCTTGCAGGTTATTATTTTCTTCTATATTTTCAGAGTACATTACAATGTATTAGTGCAAAAAGAAAAAGGGAGAGGGAAGTGGCTCTGTTCCTACTGGTGAGCGCAGGAGCCGGACAGTATCCACCCGAAGACCGTGTTTTGGGCCAGTGGTGCGCCGCCATGGCTCGGCAGGACGCCTTGGAGAATTAAATCTGAACTGATGTCCGAGCCCAAAACCAGATTGGAGATTTACAGCTGGAACCAGCGATCGTCTGCCAATCGAACGTTGTTGAAAGGCTCGTTCAGTTTCTCGCTGACGAGCTTCGTTGGAGTTCGATACCGGAGATTTGGCATCACCTGCAGGATGACCTCTCGTTGTCTTTACCGACGCGGGTGACGGATAGCCCGGAGGCCTTTGCCAAGGATGCGTCGATAAAACTTACCGGACAGCACGGGTCTAAAAGTGCCCGAGTGTCGCGGGTCGCCTTGCCGTTTCCAAGTCGGATGAGTGCTCTCGGGAGCACGGTTGTCCTTTTGTGTTCCATTAAAGTAGACAAGGAGATGGAACCAGCGGATGAAGGCGGCGCGGAGCGTCGCTCTTGGGCCTTGGTGCAGCGCATTTTTTGGGATCGCTCTGGAGATCGCGATGGCATGCGACGCGCTTCTTGGAAATGAAGCAAGGTGTGATGGTCGCCCTGGCACTTGCGGCACTTATCCTTGCGGCGACAGGACTCCCCGGAATGTTGGTGAGCCAGGTAGAATTTGTTGACCAGAACTGCTCGGAGTCTCTTCTCTGGAGACAGCCGCATGAACCGCTGGCACTTTCGCAGCGCGTGGACTCCTCGGTATACTCGGCATCGGAACGATTCCGTTGCCGGTCGGCTCTTGGATCGGCCTTGTTGTTGGCGTGGAGACATCGTGTTGTTACGTGAAGAAGGTTGAAAAAATACATAATAGACATTACTGATGCGGCTTTATACGGATGGTCCGCAGACCAATGGATCTAGGATTCTAGTCTTTACTGGAGATTCTACTGGATGGAGAAAGGAGACTAGATTCTATCGAGAGAAGGATCAGCTTAGAGATAGGTCTCTTGGAGACACCTCGGGCTGTTAACACGTCGACCACTCGGACTCTTTGGTCGTCGCCAGGATAGGTCGTTTGGATTCGACCAAGACGCCAGTCATTAACTAGAAGATTATCTTCTTTAATAATGACTAGATCGTCCCGTTGTAAGTCTCGCGTTGGAGTTTGCCTTTTGTTTCTTTTGTGTAACTCTAAAAGATACTCATGTTTCCAACGGAGACAGAACTGTTGTTGCAAAGCCTTCAAGCGCTGCCAGCGGTTTCTGAAGTTTCTGAAGACTGTAAGTGGCCTGGAGTTGAGTCTTAAGCGCTTCTACAAAATCGCGCGAGAGGACTTTGGCCGCTCCGACGAAGGTTTTGCCGTTGTCGGAATGCATTTGACTTAGGCACCCTCGTCGTGCCACAAATCTCGCAAATGCCGCTAGGAATTTTTCTGTTCAAATTAAGGAGTTTGCTGGAAGTGAGCTGTTTCTTCGTGCTCAAGCAAATGTACTCTGACGAGTATGCTTGTCTCTGGGTCAGGAGAATGAGTCTTTCTTGTGCATAAGAAATCTCGTTGCTGTCAAATTCAATAGTTGACGGGAGCGACAATCGTTTGCATCGCTTGAAGAAGCGATAGATGTATGCTAACACTCGCAGGGCTCGATCGAACTTGGAGAAGCGCTCGAGGAAAGAAAATGAGGGAGCCGTGTCTGCGAGTTTTACTTTAATCGTACGTTGCTCTATTGTCGTATCTGGGAGGGGATCTGAAGGAATGGGCCATTGGTTCTGAGGTAGGCGTAACCATTCTGGCCCGTGCCACCACAGCTCATTGTTGACTAACACTTGTGGTGGGGCACCTCTGCTCGCTACGTCCGCTGGATTGTACTCGGATCGTACATGGGACCATTTATTGAAGTCGGTGGCCTGAGTAATTTTTGCGACTCTGTTTGCTACAAAGGTAGTCCAGGCGCATGGTGGCTTATGAAGCCAAGCTAGCACAATTGTGGAATCTGTCCAATAGAACCAGTCGCCGCCAGCGGAAGGTAGCTGGGGACTGAGTGCAGCGGATAACTCGGACAGAAGTGCTGCTCCGCACAGCTCTAGTCGTGGCAAGGATACCGTCTTGACCGGAGCGACCCTCGTTTTCGCTTTTAGGAGATGTACTGAGATGCGATCTTGCATCTCAGTGCGCACGTAAATGGCGGCCCCATATGCGAAGCGTCACAAAACCCGTGGTATTGAATAGTCCCCTGTGGGCGGAATTCGACCCATCTAGGGATGCGAATCGCACTAAGACCCGGATACTCTTGCAAAAATAAATTCCACTTACTGAGAAGACTCTCAGGTAGCGGATCGTCCCAGCCCAGTTCTTGGAGCCAAGACCAGTCATTATTCAGGCAAAAATATTCATGCTGGGTCCAGACCCAGCCAACCTGCTGGACCGAACAGTTTGGTAATCTGTGAAAGGACGTCACGTTTGGAGACGGACTGTTTGGTTGTTAGCTCGGATGGAGCGAAAAAGAACTCATCGGTGTCAGCTTTCCATCTGATCCCGAGAGTCTTTGCCGAACAGGCTTCTTCGATCTTTAAGAAGTCGGCGCGAAGCAAGTGGTCCCTGGGAATCACTCTTAGCAAGTCCTTTTCATTGGATGTCCATTTTCGAAAGGGGAACCCGGCAGATTCAAGGGCTTTGCGGAGTTCTGCAATTGCTTGATCTGCCGTTGATTTGGAATGGGCTCCCGCTACTACATCGTCGACATACATATTGTTTACGATAATGTGACTTGCTAAGGGATAGAGCAAACGAACGTGATCAGATAACTGATGTAGTACCCGGATTTCCAAAAAGGGGGCACAGTTAACTCCAAACGTGACTGTGCTGAGTTCGAAGTCACGAAGTTCGTCATTTCATTCGGGCATGTTTTGCTAGACGATTCTCATTTCGTAGAAATTGAGCTAGTGCGATGGACCTTGAATGGCCTAACTGGATGTGATCGGAATTCTTGAATGGTAGTGTGACCAAGTATCTGCCGTTTTTATCCCTTTTAGTGGTTTTTTGGAAAGTGCGCTCACAAAACAGGTCGGATTCCTTTTCCAGCTTTACTGGAATATCCTCCACCTCCCAAAATTTTGTGAGCAGTTTATCTATGCTCGCATTTGGATTCAGCGAGACTTGAGTCGAAAAGGATGCGACAGATTTGGCACTGGTCTTAGAAACGGGGCCTGTAAGGATCCAGCCGAAAATCGTTTCTTGACCAAGGAAAGTGTCACATATGTTGGGATAGGAGCCACCTAACAATATGGATGGGAGGATATCGGCGCCGAGAAGCACGTCTATCTGTGAGCTTCTATAGAAAGAGGGATCGGCCAAGTGTAATTTTGGAAGTTCTTCCAAAGCGGTTTGGGGGATGGTGTAGGAGGGCAAATTGCCTGCTAGTTTTGGAAGAACATAAGCCGAGGTTTCAATATAAACCCTGGGATTTATCGGAGAGCCAATATTAAAATGGCAAAGTTTTTAGGTTGAGCCGAAATAGCTTGATTCAAATGACACACTTGGATGACAGCCGTGCCGAGGAGAACACCATGTGAGTTTGCGGAAAAGTAGTTTTGAACGGTAGCTTGGGTTGAAGTCGAAGTGGACTGTATGGACGAAGGAGGGTTCAAAACTATTGGTGTTGTGGAAGCTGAGGCCACATGGGGTCTGTCACGGTGGAGCAGCGTGTTGTGACGTCCCTTGCACGTGAAACAACTATGTGCGCTGGTGCAGTCTTTCAACTGGTGCCGTCTGGCGAAGCAGTTTAAGCACAACTTTTGTTGCTTAATGACAGGACATTTGTACAAAACGTGGTCAAAGACGCACGGGATGGTTTTCCTTCTGACACAATTTGCAGTGTTGTGACTTTGTAGTCACTGTTGCTTCGAAGGTTCTCAGGTGGTTGGACTCTTTTCGTGTGGGTTTGGACTGAGGTGGCGTATGTGCGGTACGTCGTACATCCTCTATCGCCTCCAAGGTGCGATATCGGTCGATCAGAAATGAATTCATCTCGGATCATTGAGGTATCTCTGCCTTATCGTGGAGTGATTGTTCCCATAACGACAGCGTGAGCTTAGGCAATTTAGAGGAGCACAAGAAAATAAGCAGACAATCCCAATTTTCCGTGCTCACCCTGGACAAGTCGAGAGCCGTTCAACATCCGTGGATTGTGCCCTGAAGCTCTTTAAGGGCGGCTCCAGACTCTTGTGTAGCTGAGGGGAGATTGAAAAGAATTTTCAATTGACTATTGACTAATAGTCGCTTATTCTCAAATCTCTCCGTCAGGCTCGCCCACGCTGACTGAAAGCCGTCATTCGTGAGCGGGGACTTGGAGACAATTGCTCTAGCTTCGCCGCTGGTTTTGGAATTTAGATGGAACAATTTTTCCACCGTCGCCAATCTTGGATTGTTAATATAAACCGCTGTAAATAAGTCTCGAAAAGTAGGCCAGCGTAGGTAATCCCCACTGAAAACTTCAATGTCGCATGGCGGGAGACTGCAACCCCTGGACATGGAGAAGTTGGAGGGGGGTTGCTCAGCTTGTCTATTTAAAGCCGTAGCTCTTTCTATTTTTTCACTTAGTTGAGCCGCACATCGCTCGTAAACGGAGTACGAGTAATCATATTTGGCTTGCATAGCCACCAGGTCACTGCTGCTGCAAGCGCCTCGGTTGAGAGCTTTGGAACATAACTCGTACTCGCGTTCTACCTTTTCCCATAAAGTCTTAATCTGATCTCGTCGGACTTGGAGAGTGAACAGTGACACGTCACTGTCCGCTGCGTCATTGATCTTGCCATTTCGCTTGACTTCTGCATTTTTTGCGTAGTCGAATGGGTAATTTTTGGGGTAATATCTTTTGTTGGAATCGGACTCACAGTCTTGCGGACGGTTGTGCTGGTACTCTCGACCTTGAGTTTCCCGTAAACTGCTCTAGGTGAGGTTAAAGGTCGCTGTGACTCCTAACGTGTGACTAACGGACGGTGCTGTGAGTCGTTTGTGGCTGTTTTGATCACCACCGATTGGCATACTAGGCTCTTCACAGAGCCAAAAATTGTAATAACCAGGTGAAATGTGATCAAATACAAATAATTTGAATCAGCCGAGCGAAAACGGACTAAGAAATGGCCCAGGAACAATGGAATCGAGATATCAGAAAAAAAATGTAATGACCGAAATGATGTTCACTATTGAGTCCAACGAAATCGGAAAGTTTTGTTAAATTAATTATTTTACTAATAATTTACTAAATTGATGCTTATTGCTTATTAATTGTTGAGCTCAAGAAAAGGACGTTTAATTTAAACGCAGCTCAATGGAAGGTTTTCTGTCATAGAATTATTTGTATAATTTGTAATTTTTTTGAAAAATCGCACGGATATTCGATTTATTACACAACTTGGAAACGTCTTGACTTATAATTATGATTTATAAATTTTTATAAGAATAAGAAAAAGTATTGCATATGTTTGTATTTTATAAGTTTAACAACGCAGCTCAATGGCAAAGTGGAAACATACAAAATATAAAAGTTTCTCAGAAACAGTTTTCCGAAAAACGATCTGGATACTTGACAACCCTGATGTTTGTTTACCTTTTGCACTTGCCAATTAATTGGTAAAAATAAATATATAAATTGATCTTGAAGCTGCCGTGGAGGAAAAATAGCAAACGATACACATATGTTTTGGTGAATTTGCGCAGTGTGGTTTTAATTAACTAAAGACCAATCAGAATTGTGTGTCTTATTTTTTATATTTAGGTATGTGATTATTTGGTGAAGGTTAGAATGGAGAAGCGCATACACTTGTTGTTCAACGGAGCGAAAGCCTATGTGTGCAGATATGTCTTGATGTACTTGCGTACATCAATATGGCGATCGGGTAAATTTTTGGGTATGCACTTGTACATATATGAATATACATATGTAAGTTATTTATGTGTCGTAGCAGGTAGCCGTGGGGATCCCGCGTATCTGCTGATTGTGAATTCCAGGTCCAGCGTCGTTTCCGTGAGGAAGTCGATCCAAGGTGAACACTGATACGATTTTTATGATGATTACGTTGGAGGACTTGACTTCGTCCCCTTTGGTGATTATTGCCCTTGTGGTGCAATAATGTGATCAATAAGAACAAATGTTACGGTTATGAGCCGGAGTACGAAATAGACAACTTGTGTCTTTTTTATTAAAAAACGAACTGAAGCTAAAGACAAGTGCAAAACATAATTCTACTTAGCAAAGTCAATGCGTCGCGCCATCGGACCACAGTCGGCATGCCGACTCAGCATTCTCAGCGTCGCAGCACAACAGCAAAGAAGTGTCATGCGATCGCTGCCGATTGCTGCCAGTTCAGAGCACTGAACTCACAACTTGGCGTGTCAGCATCATTCATGTGTTGTTGCTTAGTTGCTATAGTATTTATGTGTTAACTGCCCCCCCCTCAAGCTTATGGCCGTCCTCGGCCATGTTAAAGTTGTCGATCACACCTTGGATTTTTATCGATGCTCGTCTTTCCTTATTGCCTGGACAAGGATGAGTGAGGCAATGAGACCCACATTCAGTATTACTCCGCCAGTGAACCATAACTTGGGCGATCCAGCATTATCGATGTCTTCCTTCACCTCTTGGATGGAGCGTAAGTTTTCGTTGCTCATTCGGTGTAGTAGTGGGATACTCAGAGTCGAGTCATGCCCGATGATCCTTAGAAGTGGAGACCTTACGATGCCGGGAATTTTATCCATTGCTTTCCGCTCGTTTATAAACTCGGTTCCGTTGACGATAGCTACTCGTTCAAATGTTATTAAGTGTGTTCCTTTTGCGATTACTTCAGGGCTATCATCTGTGCGGACGCGGGCAGTCGCCTCGTTGATGATGATCACGCCATGATCGACGGGCATTACTTCTTTTAGGTGACTGGGTTGAGTATGGCATTGAGCCATGCTTCCCGCGTAGAGTAACGTCGCGCAGGACTCGCGTCGAGATCGCTCGCAAAAGCTGATGTGTGTGGTCTGGATGCACTCAGTGACTGCAAAGGTATCCTTTTCGCATTCGGCCAGTGAGTTCTCGTCGAGACGTAGTATGGTGTGATTGTGAGACACGGGATAGATGGTGATCTTTTTGCATCTGGCTTCGACCCTTGGGAAGGCTATTAGTATGTGAATTATATCGTCGGACTGAAGGACCCTAATCTTTGAGGCTTCTATTAAACTAACTATTGGAGTGTCCTGTTTGACAAGTGAATTCAAATCTGCGTGATTTAATATTGTAGGGTTTACTATACCAGATTTTGCTAAGGTTATTGTGAGAATTATATTTTGAATTTCGATGGTTAGCATTCTGTTTCTAGCCAAAAGCGTCTCATACAGGTATGGAGTGTCAGTTAATTTATTTTTTTGAGCTTTTATTATCTGGTTTACGGTATCGGTTAGTTTGTTTATTTGTTTCTGTGTCTCGGAATTTATGGCTATTTGTCTGGAATTTGATTCGATTAATTGGGCTTCTGTTACCCTGATTTTTAAGAAATCAGAGGCATCTGGAGTACCTGCTACTACCTTCAGGGCTGTGCCTAGGAAGTCTAAACTTCTAGCCATTCTATGGTGTATCTTGAGTACGGACAGTAGTGTTTTTAAGTGGTCGGAATCAACATCAAGCAGTTTGCGCATATGTGATTGTGGGAACAAATCGGACAATTTTTCTGTTTCTTCTATTATGTTAACGAATTCGGAATGGTTGCTAGTGTGTCTTAAGTAGTCACGGTGTTCGAACACCAATGCTTCACCGTCTATTACCGGGATGTAGTTGACATGCGAGAAGTCGGTGATTCGAGCATTTGCTATTGCAAGGATGGTAAGCGCTATGAAGGTGAACCTGTAATTGGATTAGGCGGTGAAATTGTGGTGCTTTGTCTTGGGGAACTTATTTCCTAACTAAATATAAGGTACAACTATTTTAGGTTGTCCTTGTGGACCATCCTCCCCTTAATTAAGACAAACGTTCCTAGGTCTGCTTGTATTTCCTGTCTGGTGCAGAGAGGAGTTAGCTTGTTTCCTAACCTCTTGTTGTTTTTGAGGAATACTTCCTCTCCTACCTTAAATACGCGGTTTTTCCTATTTACGTTACACCTTTCTATGGTGTTTTGTTGGGCTTTTGCCAGTTTGGAGGTAATACCTGAACTGCGTTTTTCGGTTCCCTCATGAAGAATTTCAACTGGTTTTTCGCAAATGACCGAGTGTAGCGATTTATTGTATTCTACTGTTGCTCTCAGTATTAGTTCGATCGTGTCCTCGATTTTTTTGTCAATCTTTAGGCACCTAGCGATCTCAACTAACGTACTGTGGAATCGTTCCACTTGGCCATTTGATGAACTGTGTAAGGGCGGAGCGTTTACAATATCGATGTTATATTGGTTTTTCAACATGGACGTAATGGTCTCTGAGTTGAATGAGGGTTCATTATCGCAATATATTGTTTTAATGTTAGGAAACATATTCACAATTTGCAACAAGGGACCCTTAATGTCGACAATTGTTCTTGATGGTACTGGTTGTACTAAGGCGAATTTGGAAAACTTATCGATGCAAGTCAAAAATTGTTTTTTGTCGGTTGAGAATATGTCTATGTGCAACATTTCGCCGGTGTATTGTGGGATCGGAGTTTCGCCAAGCTGCTGTTTCTTGGGATGTCTGTCATATTTTGCTTGCGTGCAAGCTTTGCAGTTCGAGACTACTTCTTGGGCTAATCTGCTCATGTTTGGAAAGTAGTAGTCACGCAAGATTTGTTTGACATTTTCTTGGGCTGCTCTGTGCGCCCTGTTGTGCTCGCTATTTATTATTTCCAACTGATCGCTTTTACCCGTTATGTCTTGTACGAGATTTTTACAAAACCGGAATTTTGTAGAAGGGAAATGGGCAATCAGTTCGTGTTGGAAACTTGCTAATGTGGGAAGGTTGCAATGGATCGCGTTCACAACCTCCGTATTTAAAACTTCCTTGAGGGTTTCTAAAATGCTGCTCTTAGCAGTAAAATTGATCAAGTGGCGAGTTTTGTTGCGGAATAAAACTATGCTTCTTCCAGAACGATCTGGTTTCTGAAGCAGTTTAACGGTTTGTCCGTGGCCTCGACCGTGTAGGTCAGTGAAATTTCGCTGTGAACGGTTGCAGCGTCCGATTGGGGCTCATTTTGTAGGGCATTAAGATTTTGTCTAGACAATGCATCTGCTACAGAATTTTCTTTGCCAGGCTTGTAGCAAACTTTGGCGTTGTATTGGTCGATGTAGGCTTTCCATCTTTTTATTTTGGCTTTGGTATTTTTGTCTGCTACTGCAAAGGTGAGAGGCTGGTGGTCAGTGAAAATGTTAATTTCTCTTGAGCCGTATAGGTAGTTTTGCAATTTACCTAAAGCCCACACGATAGCTAGCAACTCCCTTTCGTTGGTTGCGTAGTTCAGCTCTGGACTTTTTAGGGTACGAGAAATCATGGTAATGGGTCTGCCTTCTTGGGATAGGACTGCGCCGATTACGTTTGCTGAGGCATCAGTGGTTAGGTCAAAAGCTTTTTTGAAATCTAGGTACATAAAAATTACGTCTTCTGACGCCAAGATGTTGCGCAGGCGTTGAAACGCGTTGCGCTGGGTTTCATTGAACTCGACTGCTATTTTCTTTGACCTATGCTTACTCACCGAACCATTTTCTCCTTTTAGAATGTCGCTTATTGGGCGAGCTATGGATGCAAAGTCTTTTATGAAGACTCTGTAATAGCTTGCCAGACCCAGGAAAGATCTGACACTGTAGACGCTTTTGGGTTCGGGGTACTCTTGAATGGCCTTGACCTTCTTTGGGTCGGATCTGGTGCCGTCTTTGCTTACGATGAAACCAAGATACTCTACGCTTTCTTTAAAAAAGTTGGTTTTCTCCTGGCTCACCATCATATTGGCTTCAATCAGGCACTTGAGTACTGTGTCAATGTGCCTGACATGGTCTACTTCGTTTTTTGAGAAAACTATGACATCGTCTACGTAGACGTAACAAATTTTCCCAATATGTTCCCTTAGAACATCATCGATTGCCCTTTGGAAGATGCTGCCCGCATTCTTAAGACCGAATGGCAGTCGGCACAATTCATATTTGCCACCGCAAACAGAGAATGCTGTTTTTTCGCGGTCATGTTCTGCAAGGTATATTTGGTGATACCCTGACTTTAGATCAAGGGTAGTGAAGTATTTAGCGTTTTCCAGGTTCGCTAGAATCATGGGAATGCTGGGCATCGGGTAACGGTCAGGTATAGTCTTCTCGTTCAGTTTCCTGAAGTCGATGACTAATCTTTTGTTTGCGTTGCCATAGGCGTCTGTGCCTTTTTTGTCAACAACCCACGTTGGGCTTTTGTAGGGCGACCTTGATGGTCTAATGATGCCGTCTTTTAGTAGTTGCTTGACCTCATTATTTATGAAGTCGGACACGCCCATTAGACTTGGGTAACTTCTGGCATATATTGGCTCGTTGTCAATCGTACGGATTGTGGCGGTGACAGAGGTGCTGAAAGGGAGTGCTTCTTCCGTTGTTGAAAAGGCCTTTTTCCTCTTAAGTATCATGTTCCTGAACTCTTTTTGATAGAGATAGGAACTACGATGTCGTTTAAATCGGTGAAATTTACATCAGTGCACTTCTGGTATTGAATTTCTTCAGAAATGCCCTGATACTCTAGTAGACTCTTTGCAAGGTTCAACTGTACCCCGGCTTGTGTTAACAAGTCGAATCCAATAATGGCATCGAACGAACTAAGTGTGTCTAATAGAAAAAAGGGGGAAGTGTGATTAAAAATGTTTATCAGGCATTTTTCCTTTATTTCAGTGGACCCGTGGATCGAATTCACCGAGAAGGGTTTGGCGACCGGCAATATGGTTTTCAGCTCCTTTACGGGCTTAACATAGTATTTTGCCGCGCCAGTATCGATTAGCATTTTTAATGTTCTCCCAGCCAACCGTCGTTCGATGAACGGTAACCGGGAGTGTTCCCTAAAAAATGGACAGAGTCGGCTTGATCGTACTCTTCCTCGCTGTCAATTTCTTCGACAGCAGCCTTTGCGGCTTTTTCGTATGCTACCTTTTGTTCTTCGGAATCCGTTTGAACAATGTTGTTAAGACGTTGCCGTCTTGGACCTGTTTGTCGCTCTGAGGAGTTCCTCCTCTTAGTAGCGTTTGACCCATTTGGTTGGTTCTGGTTGTATTCCGTTCGCTGCCTAAATTTGGAAGAAGAATCTACCTCCATCGGTTGTGGAGCTGGCTCTTGGCTTTCTTTATTAGGTTGCTCCTTTGGAGCATTTTTCTTGTGTTTGTAATGGGGGTTTCTATCTTGACCGTGGTCTTCCTTGTAGTTTTTATTCTGTTTACCATATGGTTTGTGTTTGCCGTTTTCAGCTGTTTGGGATCGTTCCTCAACAACTTTAGCATAGGAGTTTGCAAACATGCTTCTCTCAATGCTGGCTTCTGTTTCTATGGCGAGGGCTAGCGCAGAGGGTAAGTCTTTGGGTTGCGCTGGGAATACGACAGCTCTGAGCTGTTTCCTCAAGCCTGATATGAAGGAGTGCAAGGCATCGGCTCTAACTTCAGCGTTAAGCAAATCAGCGCCTTCTTGTTCGTGTGACATAACAATTTTATTAGTTACCAGAGTTAGTCTCTTTTCGACCTCATCATAGTACTGCATAAGTGTCATTTCACCCTGTCTGACCATGTCTAAGTTTTGCCTCAGTAGGCGTAAGGACGTTCGGTCGGCATAGGTGCAATCTAGTCTAGCCAGGATGGCGTCGAAATTTAGCACCGTGTTGTAGGAGATAAGTAAGGCTCCAGCAGGCCCTGTGACCTTGTTCCTAAGAATGGCTACTGCCTGGTAGTGTTCGCTACTACAGTCGAAGGGCTTAAAAAGTTCATACGCATCGATTGCTGCTTGTCTCCAAGCAACATATTGGTCTTGTGCACCAGAGAAGTCTGGTACTGATTTTATTATGTCGAGTTTAATGTCACATTTTACCCCAGGAGCAACAGTTATCTTTTGGTAAGAGACGACTGCTGGCGTTTTCACTTGCAACCTTTGTATTTCCTGAGTTATTGTATTTATCTGGGACTGTTGTTGCGACAGTGCCGATCTAACGGCATTGTCAATGAGAGCTTGAATCTGTGAAGGGTCCATTGTGTTAGCTACCTGATATTCTGGGCACCAACCAACTTGTTCTTCGACTATACTATCGTCACTGTTGTACTCGGTCTTTATTTCCCTATAGGTGTTCCAGCTCATTTGTTAACCTCGATACTTGTATGAAAACTTTTTCGCATTAGGCATATAATTGTTTTAGTAGCAGTTGTTTATTTATAATAAAACCTGCATTAAAGGTATGCAATGGTTTTATTCTTAGTGAGGGTATGCAATGGTTTTTATTTTTAGTTAAAGTATGCAATGGTTTTTATTTTTTATTTTTGGTGAAAGTATGCAATTGTTTTTTTTTTTTTGGCAAAATGTGTATTTCTTTTCGCAACTTCTATTCTTGTGTGTTTTTTTCTTTGCTATTTAAATTCACTTGACAAACTTACATGTTTTTGTGTTATTGCCTATGAACTTGGTGGGTGTTAGGACGTTTGGGCGCCAGTTATTTATGTGTCGTAGCAGGTAGCCGTGGGGATCCCGCGTAGCTGCTGATTGTGAATTCCAGGTCCAGCGTCGTTTCCGTGAGGAAGTCGATCCAAGGTGAACACTGATACGATTTTTATGATGATTACGTTGGAGGACTTGACTTCGTCCCCTTTGGTGATTATTGCCCTTGTGGTGCAATAATGTGATCAATAAGAACAAATGTTACGGTTATGAGCCGGAGTACGAAATAGACAACTTGTGTATTTTTTATTAAAAAACAAACTGAAGCTAAAGACAAATGCAAAACATAATTCTACTTAGCAAAGTCAATGCGTCGCGCCATCGGACCACAGTCGGCATGCCGACTCAGCATTCTCAGCGTCGCAGCACACCAGCAAAGAAGTGTCATGCGATCGCTGCCGATTGCTGCCAGTGCAGAGCACTGAACTCACAACTTGGCGTGTCAGCATCATTCATGTGTTGTTGCTTAGTTGCTATAGTATTTATGTGTTAACTTGTACATATGTACAGACACCAATATGGCGACCTTATTGGAGTCACTTTCTGTTTTATTTGTTTTAATATTTGTCACTTTGTAGATGCCCTTATGGCCGCAAACAATATTTTATTTGCGGTTTTTTTTCTTTTTGAATTTTTTAAATACAATTGCCACTCGCTTTAACCACGGACAATGTGAAGCAAAAAAATATGTTCAGACACACAAATATGACTTAATCGGACTGGAGTTGCCGGAAATTTGGCAATGGACGAGTTGAGGTAGGTGCACTGCTACTTATCTGGTTTGAATGTGTAGCTGTTTCTGGGACCTTTTATTGCAGATCCACCAATGCTTGCTGGGGCGAACTGGATATGCCAAATGTAGATGAAGTATCCGGCTCGAAGGACCAAAATGTTGTAGTAGGGCGTCTGCAGGGCTTCCAGATGAACTTTGCTAAATTCTATATCGTTGGGGGAGCTCTGCTCTGCCCAAATTTTTAAGAAGGTTTGCAAGAAAACACGTTTGTTCGCTTGCAGGTTATTTTTATCTTCTATATTTTCAGAGTACATTATAATGGATTAGTGTAAGTGAGGTGAATTTCGTGTTCCCTGTACTGGTTCCGGAGTTACATGGCGGTTGGATGGCGACTGCCGGATACACTTCTTGTGTGAACACACTTCTTGTGTGAACAAAATGTTTTTTCATTCAAAAACTTAATTTTCGACCGATCGTTCCTATGTCAACTATATGATATAGTGGTCCGATCCAGCTGGTTTTGACATATGTGCTACGTGCAACAGAAAGAGGGAATTCTGCAAAGTTTCATTAAGATAGCTTTAAAACTGAGAGATAAGTTCGCATAGAAACAGACAGACGGACATGGCTATATCGACTCGGCTGTTGGTGCTGTCAAGAATATTTTTACCTTATGGGGTCGGAAATGTCTCCTTCTATGCGTTGCACATTTCACGACAAAAATATAATACCCTCCGCAAGGGTATAGCAAATAAAAACGAGAAAGAAAGGTTATCTTCGGCACGCCGAAAATCTAATACCCTTGCAGACTCAACCTTTTCATAATGCTTATAGTGCTTTGCCCGTGTCTAAGAAGCACAGGGAAAATAGTTAATGCCGAGTTTGGGCAAGATATCTTGATAAACAAAATGTTTTTTTCACACAAAAACTTAATTTTCGACCGATCGTTCCAATGGCCGCTATACGATATAGTGGTCCGATCTTGAACTGATTCTGCATATATATGAGGAGCTTTGTAAAACTATATCTTCATAAACAAAATGGTTTTTCATACAAAAACTTAATTTTCGACCGATCGTTCCTATGGCAGCTATATGATATGGTGGTCCGATCTTAATAGGATTTTGCATATATAGGAGGAGTAAAGTAAAACTAATAAATGCCGAGTTTGGTCAAGATATCTTGATAAACAAAATGTTTTTTGATACAAAAACTTAATTTTCGACCGATCGTTCCTATGGCAGCTAAAATATATAGTTGTCCGATAATATCGGGATTTTGCATATATTTGAGGAGTAAAGTAAAACTAATAAATGCCGAGTTTGGTCAAGATATCTTGATAAACTAAATGTTTTTTCATACAACAACTTAATTCTCGACCGATTGTTGCTATTCTTGATAAACAAAATGTTTTTTCATACAAAAACTTAATTTTCGACCGACTGTTGCTATTGCAGCTATATGATATAGTGGTCCGATCTTAATAGGATTTTTCATATATCTGAAGAGTATAGTAAAACTAATAAATGGCGAGTTTGGCCAAGATATCTTGAAAAACAAAATGTTTTTTCATACAAAAACTTAATTTTCGACCGATCGTTCCAATGGCCGCTATACGATATAGTGGTCCGATCTTGAACTGATTCTGCATATATATGAGGAGCTTTGTAAAACTATATCTTTATAAAGAAAATGGTTTTTCATACAAAAACTTAATTTTCGACCGATCGTTCCTATGGTAGCTATAAGATATAATGGTCCGGTCCTGATATGATTTTGCACGCATATGAAGAGCTTTGTAAAACAAATTAATGCCGAGTTTGGTCAAGATATCTTGATAAACAAAATGTTTTTTTCACACAAAAACTTAATTTTCGACCGATCGTTCCAATGGCCGCTATACGATATAGTGGTCCGATCTTGAACTGATTCTGCATATATATGAGGAGCTTTGTAAAACTATATCTTGATAAACAAAATGTTTTTTTCACACAAAAACTTAATTTTCGACCGAACATTCCTATGGCAGCTAAATGATATAGTAGTCCGATCTTAATAGGATTTTGCATATATATGAGGAGTATAGTTAAACTAATAAATGCCGAGTTTGGTCAAGATATCTTGATAAACAAAATGTTTTTTCATACAAAAGCTTAATTTTCGACCAATTGTTCCTATGGCAGCTATATGATATAATGGTCCGATCTTAAACGGATTCTCCATATATATGAGGCGTAAAGTAAAACTAATAAATGCAGAGTTTGTTCACGATATCTTGATAAACAAAATGTTTTTTCATACAACAACTTAATTTTCGACCGATTGTTCCTATTGCAGCTATATGATATAGTGGTCCGATCTTAATAGGATTTTGCATATATCTGAAGAGTATAGTAAAACTAATAAATGGCGAGTTTGGACTAGACATCTTGCAAAACAAAAAGTTTTTTCTTTCAACTTAATTTTCGACCGATCGTTCCTATGGCAGCTATATGATATAATGGTCCGATCTTAAACGGATTCTGCATATATATGAGGAGTATAGTAAAACTAATAAATGCCGAGCCTGGTCAAGATATCTTGATAAGCAAAATGTTTTTTTTATACAAAAACTTAATTTTCGACCGATCGTTCCTATGGCAGCTATATGATATAGTGGTCCGATCTTAATAGGATTTTGCATATATATGAGGAGTAAAGTAAAACTAATAAATGCCGAGTTTGGTCAAGGTATCTTGATTAACAAAATGTTTTTTCATACAAAAACTTAATTTTCGACCGATTGTTCCTATCGCAGTTATATGATATAGTGGTCCGATCTTAATAGGATTTTGCATATATCTGAAGAGTATAGAAAAACTAATAAATGGCGAGTTTGGTCAAGATATCTTGATAAACTAAATGTTTTTTCATACAACAACTTAATTCTCGACCGATTGTTGCTATTGCAGCTATATGATATAGTGGTCCGATCTTAATAGGATTTTTCATATATCTGAAGAGTATAGTAAAACTAATAAATGGAGAGTTTGGTCAAGATATCTTGATAAACAAAATGTTTTTTGATACAAAAACTTAATTTTCGACCGATCGTTCCTATGGCAGCTAAATGATATAGTTGTCCGATAATATCGGGATTTTGCATATATTTGAGGAGTAAGGTAAAACTAATAAATGCCGAGTTTGGTCAAGACATCTTGATAAACAAAATGTTTTTTCATACAAAAACTTAATTTTCGACCGATTGTTCCCATTGCAGCTATATGATATAGATGGCCGATCTTAATAGGATTTTGCATATATAACAGGAGC
This sequence comes from Drosophila novamexicana, assembly GCF_003285875.2. Lineage (NCBI taxonomy): Eukaryota > Metazoa > Arthropoda > Insecta > Diptera > Drosophilidae > Drosophila > Drosophila novamexicana. The sequence continues at coordinate 329,088 of NW_020824897.1, forward strand.
TTTGTAAAACTATATCTTTATAAACAAAATGGTTTTTCATACAAAAACTTAATTTTCGACCGATCGTTCCTATGGCAGCTATATGATATAGTGGTCCGATCTTAATAGGATTTTGCATAAATATGAGGAGTAAAGTAAAACTAATAAATGCCGAGTTTGGTCAAGTTATCTTGATAAAAAAAATGTTTTTTCATACAACAACTTAATTTTCGACCGATTGTTCCTATGGCAGCTATAAGATATAATGGTCCGGTCCTGATATGATTTTGCATGCATATGAAGAGCTTTGCAAAACAAATTAATGCCGAGTTTGGTCAAGATATCTTGATAAACAAAATGTTTTTTGATACAAAAACTTAATTTTCGACCGATCGTTCCTATGGCAGCTAACTGATATAGTTGTCCGATAAAAATAGGATTTTGCATATATTTGAGGAGTAAAGTAAAACTAATAAATGCCGAGTTTGGTCAAGATATCTTGATAAACAAAATGTTTTTTCATACAAAAACTTAATTTTCGACCGATCGTTCCAATGGCCGCTATATGATATAGTGGTCCGATCTTAATAGGATTTTGCATAAATATGAGGAGTAAAGTAAAACTAATAAATGCCGAGTTTGGTCAAGTTATCTTGATAAAAAAAATGTTTTTTCATACAACAACATAATTTTCGACCGATTGTTAATATGGCAGCTATAGATATAATGGTCCGGTCCTGATATGATTTTGCATGCATATGAAGAGCTTTGTAAAACAAATTAATGCCGAGTTTGGTCAAGATATCTTGATAAACAAAATGTTTTTTGATACAAAAACTTAATTTTCGACCTATCGTTCCTATGGCAGCTATATGATATAGTGGTCCGATCTTAATAGGATTTTGCATATATATGAGGAGTAAAGTAAAACTAATAAATGCCGAGTTTGGTCAAGGTATCTTGATTAACAAAATGTTTTTTCATACAAGAACTTAATTTTCGACCGATTGTTCCTATCGCAGTTATATGATATAGTGGTCCGATCTTAATAGGATTTTGCATATATTTGAGGAGTAAGGTAAAACTAATAAATGCCGAGTTTGGTCAAGATATCTTGATAAACAAAATGTTTTTTCATACAAAAACTTAATTTTCGACCGACTGTTGCTATTGCAGCTATATGATATAGTGGTCCGATCTTAATAGGATTTTTCATATATCTGAAGAGTATAGTAAAACTAATAAATGGCGAGTTTGGTCAAGATATCTTGATAAACAAAATGTTTTTTGATACAAAAACTTAATTTTTGACCGATCGTTCCTATGGCAGCTAAATGATATAGTTGTCCGATAATATCGGGATTTTGCATATATTTGAGGAGTAAGGTAAAACTAATAAATGCCGAGTTTGGTCAAGATATCTTGATAAACAAAATGTTTTTTCATACAAAAACTTAATTTTCGACCGATTGTTCCTATTGCAGCTATATGATATAGATGGCCGATCTTAATAGGATTTTGCATATATAACAGGAGCTTTGTAAAACTATATCTTTATAAACAAAATGGTTTTTCATACAAAAACTTAATTTTCGACCGATCGTTCCTATGGCAGCTATAAGATATAATGGTCCGGTCCTGATATGATTTTGCATGCATATGAAGAGCTTTGTAAAACAAATTAATGCCGAGTTTGGTCAAGATATCTTGATAAACAAAATGTTTTTTGATACAAAAACTTAATTTTCGACCGATCGTTCCTATGGCAGCTAAATGATATAGTTGTCCGATAAAAATAGGATTTTGCATATATTTGAGGAGTAAAGTAAAACTAATAAATGCCGAGTTTGGTCAAGATATCTTGATAAACAAAATGTTTTTTCATACAAAAACTTAATTTTCGACCGATCGTTCCAATGGCCGCTATACGATATAGTGGTCCGATCTTGAACTGATTCTGCATATATATGAGGAGCTTTGTAAAACTATATCTTTATAAACAAAATGGTTTTTCATACAAAAACTTAATTTTCGACCGATCGTTCCTATGGCAGCTATATGATATAATGGTCCGATCTTAATAGTTGTCCGATAATAATAGGATTTTGCATATATTTGAGGAGTAAAGTAAAACTAATAAATGCCGAGTTTGGTCAAGATATCTTGATAAACAAAATGTTTTTTCATACAAAAACTTAATTTTCGACCGATCGTTCCAATGGCCGCTATACGATATAGTGGTCCGATCTTGAACTGATTCTGCATATATATGAGGAGCTTTGTAAAACTATATCTTTATAAACAAAATGGTTTTTCATACAAAAACTTAATTTTCGACCGATCGTTCCTATGGCAGCTATATGATATAATGGTCCGATCTTAATAGGATTTTGCATATATGGGAGGAGTAAAGTAAAACTAATAAACGCCGAGTTTGGTCAAGATATCTTGATAAACAAAATGTTTTTTGATACAAAAACTTAATTTTCGACCGATCGTTCCTATGGCAGCTAAATGACATAGTGGTCCGATAATAATAGGATTTTGCATATATATGAGGAGTAAAGTAAAACTAATAAATGCCGAGTTTGGTCAAGATATCTTGATAAACAAAATGTTTTTTCTTACAACAACTTAATTTTCGACCGATTGTTCCTATTGCAGCTATATGATATAGTTGGCCGATCTTAATAGGATTTTGCATATATAACAGGGGCTTTGTAAAACTATATCTTTATAAACAAAATGGTTTTTCATACAAAAACTTAATTTTCGACCGATCGTTCCTATGGCAGCTATATGATATAGTGGTCCGATCTTAATAGGATTTTGCATAAATATGAGGAGTAAAGTAAAACTAATAAATGCCGAGTTTGGTCAAGTTATCTTGATAAAAAAAATGTTTTTTCATACAACAACTTAATTTTCGACCGATTGTTCCTATGGCAGCTATAAGATATAATGGTCCGGTCCTGATATGATTTTGCATGCATATGAAGAGCTTTGTAAAACAAATTAATGCCGAGTTTGGTCAAGATATCTTGATAAACAAAATGTTTTTTGATACAAAAACTTAATTTTCGACCGATCGTTCCTATGGCAGCTAAATGATATAGTTGTCCGATAATATCGGGATTTTGCATATATTTGAGGAGTAAGGTAAAACTAATAAATGCCGAGTTTGGTCAAGATATCTTGATAAACAAAATGTTTTTTCATACAAAAACTTAATTTTCGACCGATTGTTCCTATTGCAGCTATATGATATAGATGGCCGATCCTAATAGGATTTTGCATACATAACAGGAGCTTTGTAAAACTATATCTTTATAAACAAAATGGTTTTTCATACAAAAACTTAATTTTCGACCGATCGTTCCTATGGCAGCTATAAGATATAATGGTCCGGTCCTGATATTATTTTGCATGCATATGAAGAGCTTTGTAAAACAAATTAATGCCGAGTTTGGTCAAGATATCTTGATAAACAAAATGTTTTTTGATACAAAAACTTAATTTTCGACCGATCGTTCCTATGGCAGCTAAATGATATAGTTGTCCGATAAAAATAGGATTTTGCATATATTTGAGGAGTAAAGTAAAACTAATAAATGCCAAGTTTGGTCAAGATATCTTGATAAACCAAATGTTTTTTCATACAAAAACTTAATTTTCGACCGATCGTTCCAATGGCCGCTATACGATATAGTGGTCCGATCTTGAACTGATTCTGCATATATATGAGGAGCTTTATAAAACTATATCTTTATAAACAAAATGGTTTTTCATACAAAAACTTAATTTTCGACCGATCGTTCCTATGGCAGCTATATGATATAATGGTCCGATCTTAATAGTTGTCCGATAATAATAATAGGATTTTGCATATATTTGAGGAGTAAAGTAAAACTAATAAATGCCGAGTTTGGTCAAGATATCTTGATAAACAAAATGTTTTTTCATACAAAAACTTAATTTTCGACCGATCGTTCCAATGGCCGCTATACGATATAGTGGTCCGATCTTGAACTGATTCTGCATATATATGAGGAGCTTTGTAAAACTATATCTTTATAAACAAAATGGTTTTTCATACAAAAACTTAATTTTCGACCGATCGTTCCTATGGCAGCTATATGATATAATGGTCCGATCTTAATAGGATTTTGCATATATTTGAGGAGTAAAGTAAAACTAATAAATGCCGAGTTTGGTCAAGATATCTTGATAAACAAAATGTTTTTTCATACAAAAACTTAATTTTCGACCGATTGTTCCTATTGCAGCTATATGATATAGTTGGCCGATCTTAATAGGATTTTGCATATATAACAGGGGCTTTGTAAAACTATATCTTTATAAACAAAATGGTTTTTCATACAAAAACTTAATTTTCGACCGATCGTTCCTATGGCAGCTATATGATATAGTGGTCCGATAATAATAGGATTTTGCATATAAATGAGGAGTAAAGTAAAACTAATAAATGCCGAGTTTGGTCAAGATATCTTGATAAACAAAATGTTTTTTCTTACAAAAGCTTAATTTTCGACCGATTGTTCCTATGGCAGTTATATGATATAATGGTCCGATCTTAAACGGATTCTGCATATATATGAGGAGTAAAGTAAAACTAATAAATGCCGAGTTTGGTCAAGATATCTTGATAAACAAAATGTTTTTTGATACAAAAACTTAATTTTCGACCGATCGTTCCTATGGCAGCTAAATGGTATAGTGGTCCGATAATAATAGGATTTTGCATATATATGAGGAGCATAGTTAAACTAATAAATGCCGAGTTTGGTCAAGTTATCTTGATAAACAAAATATTTTTTCATACAAAAACTTAATTTTCGACCGATCGTTCCTATGGCAGCTATATGATATAGTGGTCCGATCCAGCTGGTTTTGACATATGTGCTATGTGCAATAGAAAGAGGGACTTCTGCCAAGTTTCATTAAGATACCTTTAAAACTGAGAGATAAGTTCGCATAGGAACAGACAGACGGACATGGCTATATCGACTTGGCTATTGATGCTGTCAAGAATATGTTTACTTTATGGGGTCGGAGATGTCTCCTTCTATGCGTTACACATTTCACGACAAAAATATAATACCCTCCGCAATGGTATAACAAATAGAAACGAGAAAGAAAGGCTATCTTCGGCACGCCGAAAATCTAATACCCTTGCAGACTTAACCTTTTCATAATGCTTATAGTGCTTTGCCCGTATCTAAGAAGCACCGGGAAAATAATTAATGCCGAGTTTGGGCAAGATATCTTGATAAACAAAATGTTTTTTTCACACAAAAACTTAATTTTCGACCGATCATTCCTATGGCAGCTATATGATATATAGGTCCGATCTTAATAGGATTTTGCATATATATGAGGAGTATAGTTAAACTAATAAATGCCGAGTTTGGTCAAGATATCTTGATAAACAAAATGTTTTTTCATACAAAAGCTTAATTTTCGACCAATTGTTCCTATGGCAGCTATATGATATAATGGTCTGATCTTAAACGGATTCTCCATATATATGAGGCGTAAAGTAAAACTAATAAATGCAGAGTTTGGTCACGATATCTTGATAAACAAAATGTTTTTTCATACAACAACTTAATTTTCGACCGATTGTTCCTATGTCAGTTATATGATATAGTGGTCCGATCTTAATAGGATTTTGCATATATCTGAAGAGTATAGTAAAACTAATAAATGGCGAGTTTGGACTAGACATCTTGCAAAACAAAATGTTTTTTCTTTCAACTTAATTTTCGACCGATCGTTCCTATGGCAGCTATATGATATAGTGGTCCGATCTTAATAGGATTTTGCATATATATGAGGAGTAAAGTAAAACTAATAAATGCCGAGTTTGGTCAGGTATCTTGATTAACAAAATGTTTTTTCATACAAAAACTTAATTTTCGACCGATTGTTCCTATTGCAGTTATATGATATAGTGGTCCGATCTTAATAGGATTTTGCATATATCTGAAGAGTATAGTAAAACTAATAAATGGCGAGTTTGGACTAGACATCTTGCAAAACAAAATGTTTTTTCTTTCAACTTAATTTTCGACCGATCGTTCCTATGGCAGCTATATGATATAGTGGTCCGATCTTAATAGGATTTTGCATATATATGAGGAGTAAAGTAAAACTAATAAATGCCGAGTTTGGTCAAGATATCTTGATAAACAAAATGTTTTTTCATACAACAACTTAATTTTCGACCGATTGTTCCTATTGCAGTTATATGATATAGTGGTCCGATCTTAATAGGATTTTGCATATATCTGAAGAGTATAGTAAAACTAATAAATGGCGAGTTTGGACTAGACATCTTGCAAAACAAAATGTTTTTTCTTTCAACTTAATTTTCGACCGATCGTTCCTATGGCAGCTATATGATATAGTGGTCCGATGTTAATAGGATTTTGCATATATATGAGGAGTAAAGTAAAACTAATAAATGCCGAGTTTGGTCAGGTATCTTGATTAACAAAATGTTTTTTCATACAAAAACTTAATTTTCGACCGATTGTTCCTATTGCAGTTATATGATATAGTGGTCCGATCTTAATAGGATTTTGCATATATCTGAAGAGTATAGAAAAACTAATAAATGGCGAGTTTGGCCAAGATATCTTGATAAACTAATTGTTTTTTCATACAACAACTTAATTCTCGACCGATTGTTGCTATTGCAGCTATATGATATAGTGGTCCGATCTTAATAGGATTTTTCATATATCTGAAGAGTATAGTAAAACTAATAAATGGCGAGTTTGGTCAAGATATCTTGATAAACAAAATGTTTTTTGATACAAAAACTTAATTTTCGACCGAACGTTCCTATGGCAGCTAAATGATATAGTTGTCCGATAATATCGGGATTTTGCATATATTTGAGGAGTAAGGTAAAACTAATAAATGCCGAGTTTGGTCAAGATATCTTGATAAACAAAATGTTTTTTCATACAAAAACTTAATTTTCGACCGATTGTTCCTATTGCAGCTATATGATATAGATGGCCGATCTTAATAGGATTTTGCATATATAACAGGAGCTTTGTAAAACTATATCTTTATAAACAAAATGGTTTTTCATACAAAAACTTAATTTTCGACCGATCGTTCCTATGGCAGCTATAAGATATAATGGTCCGGTCCTGATATGATTTTGCATGCATATGAAGAGCTTTGTAAAACAAATTAATGCCGAGTTTGGTCAAGATATCCTGATAAACAAAATGTTTTTTGATACAAAAACTTAATTTTCGACCGATCGTTCCTATGGCAGCTAAATGATATAGTTGTCCGATAATAATAGGATTTTGCATATATTTGAGGAGTAAAGTAAAACTAATAAATGCCGAGTTTGGTCAAGATATCTTGATAAACAAAATGTTTTTTCATACAAAAACTTAATTTTCGACCGATCGTTCCAATGGCCGCTATACGATATAGTGGTCCGATCTTGAACTGATTCTGCATATATATGAGGAGCTTTGTAAAACTATATCTTTATAAACAAAATGGTTTTTCATACAAAAACTTAATTTTCGACCGATCGTTCCTATGGCAGCTATATGATATAATGGTCCGATCTTAATAGGATTTTGCATATATGGGAGGAGTAAAGTAAAACTAATAAACGCCGAGTTTGGTCAAGATATCTTGATAAACAAAATGTTTTTTGATACAAAAACTTAATTTTCGACCGATCGTTCCTATGGCAGCTAAATGATATAGTTGTCTGATAATAATAGGATTTTGCATATATTTGAGGAGTAAAGTAAAACTAATAAATGCCGAGTTTGGTCAAGATATCTTGATAAACAAAATGTTTTTTCATACAAAAACTTAATTTTCGACCGATCGTTCCTATGGCAGCTATATAATATAGTGGTCCGATCTTAATAGGATTTTGCATATATATGAGGAGTAAAGTAAAACTAATAAATGCCGAGTTTGGTCAAGATATCTTGATAAACAAAATGTTTTTTGATACAAAAACTTAATTTTCGACCGATCGCTCATATTGCAGCTATATGATATAGTGGTCCGATCGTAATAAGATTTTGCATATATCTGAGGAGTGTAGTAAAACTAATAAATGCCGAGTTTGGTCAAGTTATCTTGATAAAAAAAATGTTTTTTCATACAACAACTTAATTTTCGACCGATTGTTCCTATGGCAGCTATAAGATATAATGGTCCGGTCCTGATATGATTTTGCATGCATATGAAGAGCTTTGTAAAACAAATTAATGCCGAGTTTGGTCAAGATATCTTGATAAACAAAATGTTTTTTGATACAAAAACTTAATTTTCGACCGATCGTTCCTATGGCAGCTATATGATATAGTGGTCCGATAATAATAGGATTTTGCTTATATATGAGGAGTAAAGTAAAACTAATAAATGCCGAGTTTGGTCAAGATATCTTGATAAACAAAATGTTTTTTCTTACAAAAGCTTAATTTTCGACCGATTGTTCCTATGGCAGTTATATGATATAATGGTCCGATCTTAAACGGATTCTGCATATATATGAGAAGTAAAGTAAAACTAATAAATGCCGAGTTTGGTCAAGATATCTTGATAAACAAAATGTTTTTTGATACAAAAACTTAATTTTCGACCGATCGTTCCTATGGCAGCTAAATGGTATAGTGGTCCGATAATAATAGGATTTTGCATATATATGAGGAGCATAGTTAAACTAATAAATGCCGAGTTTGGTCAAGTTATCTTGATAAACAAAATATTTTTTCATACAAAAACTTAATTTTCGACCGATCGTTCCTATGGCAGCTATATGATATAGTGGTCGA